>NW_003302554.1:13051531-13130472 GCF_000004255.2 Arabidopsis lyrata subsp. lyrata
AAACTATGGTTGGAAGGCTGAAAGGGGTGATGAATAAGTTGGTGGGGCCAGCCCAATCGAGTTTTATACCAGGCAGACTCAGTGTTGATAATATTGTGGTTGTACAAGAGGCGGTACACTCGATGCGAAGGAAAAAGGGGAGAAAAGGTTGGATGCTTTTGAAGCTTGATCTCGAAAAAGCGTACGATCGGATCCGATGGGACTTCTTGGAAGATACGTTGGTAGCGGTAGGGTTGTCTGACAAATGGGTTAGATGGATTATGCAGTGTGTTTGTAACCCGTCTATGAACTTACTATGGAATGGAGAGCGAACGACACCATTCCAGCCAATGAGAGGGCTTAGACAAGGGGATCCCCTGTCACCGTATTTGTTCGTCTTATGCATGGAAAGGTTGTGCCATATGATAGAGCGGTCTATTATAGCTAAGGAGTGGAAGCCGATTTCTATCTCTCAAGGCGGTCCGAAGCTCTCTCATGTTTGTTTTGCGGATGACCTTATCTTGTTTGCGGAAGCATCGGTGTCACAAATAAGGATCATTAGGAGGGTATTGGAGAACTTTTGTAGCGCATCGGGTCAGAAGGTGAGTCTCGAGAAGTCGAAAATATCTTTTTCTAATAACATGTCACGTGATTTGGAGAAACTTATTAGTGACGAAAGCGGGATTAAATCTACACGTGAATTGGGAAAATATCTAGGCATGACCGTGTTACAAAAGCGAATTAATAAAGATACGTTTGGAGAGGTGCTTGAGAAGATGGCTTCGAGACTCTCGGGGTGGAAGGGTCGCTTTCTCAGCCTTGCGGGTCAGTTAACGCTGACAAAGGCAGTCTTAACATCGATTCCAGTTCACGCAATAAGTACTATATGTTTACCAAAATCAATGTTAGACAAGTTGGATCGGGTGGCTAGATCTTTTCTGTGGGGAAGCTCACCGGATCACAGGAAGCAGCATTTGGTAGCTTGGAATACGGTCACTAAGCCTAAAGGAGAAGGTGGTTTAGGGATTCGGACGGCACAAAAAAGCTCTCATTGCTAAGCTTGGTTGGAGGTTACTTCATGATAGGGGAAGTCTTTGGGCCAGACTGGTGATGAGTAAATATAAAGTTGGGGACGTTCAAGATGAGTCGTGGTTGGTTTCGAAAGGTACTTGGTCATCGACTTGGCGGAGTGTAATGACAGGGCTGCGTGAGGTTGTGCTCCCAGGAAAAAGTTGGATATTAGGCGATGGTCGAAAAATTAGATTTTGGATGGACCGGTGGTTATTCAAAAAGATTCTCGCTACTGATGCTGATGTGGAGCTACCAAATGGGTATGAATCGATGTTAGCTAGAGATCTTTGGAGAGATGGCTCGGGTTGGGATATGGCTAGCATCACGCCATATGTTTCGGAGAACACAAAGCTTGAGCTGACATCGGTCGTGCTTGACCACGTCACTGGTGCACGGGATCGTTTATCTTGGGGTGATAGTGAGGACGGAAACTTTTCAGTTAGTTCCGCCTACTCCCGACTGTCACGAGACGACGAACCAAAACTAAATATGGAGAAGTTCTATCGACGGATCTGGACAGTGGTGGCACCGGAGAGGGTGCGGGTTTTTCTCTGGTTGATAGGACATCAAGCGGTTATGACGAATGCGAAGCGATACCGGAGACATTTATGTGATTCGGAGATATGTCAAGTCTGCAAAGGAGGGGTTGAAACAATCTTGCATATACTCCGAGATTGCCCGGCTATGAATGGGATATGGGTTCGTATACTGCCTCGACGGAGGAGAAATACTTTTTTCTCCACAACTTTGATAGAATGGGTTTATGAGAACTTGGGAGACGATGGAGAGACTCAAGGTAGTACTTGGGCTACGATGTTTGCGGTTGCAGTGTGGTGGAGCTGGAAGTGGAGGTGTGATAACGTCTTTGGGAACATGGGTAAATGCAGGGACAGAACTCGCTTCATCAAGGATTTGGCTAAGGAAGTAACACTGGGTAATGAAAAGAATAAAGTAAACGGCAGTTTGGTAGGCCGGATTGAAGCCATGATCGGATGGGTAGCTCCACAGGAGAGTTGGGTTAAGCTTAATACGGATGGAGCTTCGAGAGGTAATCCGGGTTTAGCGACAGCAGGAGGAGTGTTACGGGATCGAGATGGCGGTTGGTGCGGAGGTTTTGCACTAAATATAGGTCGTTGTTCGGCACCTTTAGCGGAGTTGTGGGGTGTCTACTACGGACTATATATTGCTTGGGAGAAGCGTGTCACAAGGGTGGAGTTAGAAGTAGACTCGGAGTTGGTTGTTGGGTTTCTTCAGACAGGGGTTAGTGAAATGCACCCGTTGTCTTTCCTGGTACGTTTGTGCCATGGCTTTTTATCGAAAGACTGGATAGTCCGAATTTCACACGTGTATAGGGAGGCTAACCATCTTGCGGATGGGTTAGCGAACTATGCGTTCTCTTTGCCGGTTGGCTTTCATTTTTTTGATGTTGTTCCTATTGTAGTGGATTCTTTGTTTAGTGACGATGTCATAGGGTCTACGCGCCCACGACAAGTCCGTTTGTAATTTTTCCTTTTAATTTTTAATAAACGGGGGACTAGTCCCCCATCTCTTACCAAAAAAAAAAAAGTGAGAGAGATGACTAATGATATGGAAATATCACCAACGCATTTAGGAACTAATAAAGTATCGACCAAATCCAACGCAAAATTTTTATTAGCATAGGATGGAGAATGGAGATGCATATGAAAGAAAATATATTGCATGAACATATGCAGAAGGAAGAATAAAACGTGTGGACCTAACTAAGTTATATATTGTATATTAACTTCTATCACAAAATATTGATTAGTGGTGGTAAAAAAAACCAACAAACTGAAACCCATCAGTTTAAATCCGAATTAAATTTATTATAACATAAACGGTATAAAAAGTTTTATACCAAATTATCCAAACCGAACCTGAATTTAGTGCAACTAAACTAATTTATCTGAATAAACTGTAATACATGAAAATTTGATATTTTTATCAACCATATATAAAAATACTAGACTGCATAGTATGAACTCGAATAATTATTTATTTTGTTTTTATTCTAAATTTTATCTAAAATCTAACTGAATCCGAACTTGGACTAAACCTAACTTCACTAAAATAAAAGTTGGTTCTATTTGCGACCTATTTTTAAAATCCAAAAATTTGAATTCCAAAAAACCGTACGAAACTAAACCTAAAAACTGAATGACATGCCTAATTATAATGGTCAATTGTTTTCCTCGTAATATCATAATGATTCATATATGGATTTTTTGACTTTGAATAAAATTGAATCGGTTTATGGGAATATCATAAATTATTTGACTTTAGTTTTGAAAGTTTTTATGATAAATTATTTGACTATAGTTTTGAAAGTTTTAATTAATATGCCTTATTTTCTTGATATCTCAATCTATATAAGAATCGGGACACACTTTGTTTTTCAACAACGTCGTCCATAAACGGGGGTTTTAGGTTTTTGAAGGCGAGGGTGTCAAATAAATAAGCGATCTCTCGCCTTCGAAGAGTAAAAAGAAAAACATTTAGTTGACATCTTCGTTCTCATCTAAACTGAAGAGAACACAAACTCTAATTTGTTTTCTTTTTGTTGTTTTTTTATCTAAATCGATTTTAGATAATTATTTTCATCATCACGATAAGCTTCTTCGTTTGATAGTATCGTATCACTAATATTATCTGACCACAACTGTTTAACAAGTTTTCCAATAAGATAGTAGTTTCTTTAAATTTAGAATGAGCATTCGAGTATTCTGCCCAGCAAGATTCTAAGATGGAGACAAATTCATCTAGAATATTCATAAGGCTAAATTTCTCACTTTGTTAGAAAAGACAATCATAGATTTTAAAATTTCTCTTTCTTTTAAGTTAAAAATATTTGATTTGTGATTTTACCTTGTTTGCAGTATATGAAATACAGATGTGAGACACTACGCTAAATGGTATTTTTTTTGTAAGCAACTCCCATAAGACTAAAGCAAAGCTGTACACGTCAGCCTTGTGATCATAATGCTTTTTTCTAGTTATGAGGGGCACACGGCTTTATATTTCTGAATACAAAACATGAAATCTTCTACGCAGAAAATATCAAATTAAAGATTTTATGTTTTGTATCATAGGTATGCAGTCGTGAGCAGCTCGAAATTGGGAAGAAAAAAAGGCACCATAATCACAAGGTTGAGGTTTACAGTTTCGCTTTAGTTTTCTAGATGTTGCTTACTAATTTAAGACCATTTAGGGAGGTGCCTCACATATCCTTATCTTGTAAACCATGTAAAGTCACAAATCTAACATTTTTAACTTAAAAGGAAAAAAGATTTTAAAATGTTGGATTTTCTTTTGTGAAAAGGTGAGAGGCCAAACTTTATGAATACTTGGGATGAAGTTGTCTCCATCTTGAAAACTTGCTAGGCAAAATACTAGAACGCGTGTGTCTTGATTTTAGAGAGATTATTGTCTTAATGAGAAACTTGCTAAGCATACGAGGAAGATAATTAAAATGAAAATAATTGTTTTAAAATAAAATGAAAAACAAAATCCTAGCTCAGAATTTAAATTTCTTTTCTCCTTTGCAAATATAACAAACTTCAAACTGTGAATATTTAAATAGAGGTAAAACCAAATTCGCTATTAGAGAATCATAGTTGCCAACCAAAAAAAAAAAAAAAAAAAACGAATACTAGACTTACTAGTTATATACTATACATTATACAACATCACAACTCTTATTAAATACTTCTCCTGTGTTAGCATACATATTTCAATAATAACATTCCAATACACATTTTAATTCATACAAGGGTTTAACTTATTCTCTCATCCGTAAACTACATGAACATAAAGACAAACATCTTCAAGGTGTACAAACTTTATCCAAATTCCAACCAAACTTATTTCATCCATAAACTACCATTTTTACTTCATCGAATTTATGGATACAAAACGGAATGCTAATAGATCTAAGGACATGATCTCGTATTTCCTTAACCGATCATGTCCATGTCCATGAACTTATTTCCTTATCATCTTTATTTAATTTTTGTTTTTTTTTCCCTAAAAATTAAATTATCAGGTTGACAAAAAAAAATAAAAAATTATCAGCATCTATATTTAATGAAAGAGACTAAAACTTGTTTCACAGATAAAGTGAAACCTCTATAAATTAATATTCAGTAAATTAATACCTCGTTAAATTAATAATTTTTTCCAATTCTAAATTGATAATTTGGCATAAATATCACCTCTATAAATTAATAAACACGATAAATTAATAAAATTTAGTAAAATTCATTGATCATAATATTATTATTTCATAGAGGTTTTACTGTATTAATTATAATCTGGATTTTTATAAAATAAACAAAAATACTTGGAACTAATTCATAGAAAGCTATTAAGTGAATTTAGAATAACGCGTTGATTAATATCGGTTCCACCACTCAAACATTCACTACTATTAGACGTTAATTATATGTTTTTTATTTGCTAATCATTTGTTATTACAATTATAATTAGCAGAAATTCTATATTTTGACTGAATTATCATATATACACATTAGTCGTTTAGATACTCCATATATACAACTAAATATACATATAATTGTAATAAAGTTAAAAGCATATAAAATAATAAATAAAACAAATTGGATATCTATTTTAATTTATTACATATCCATGTATTAAAAAAATTCCACACCTATAACAAAAAAAGGATGAAAAGAGAGGTCAGAAATACATGACGGTAGATGCTAACCGGAGCAACTTATCCAAAGTAGTCGACGAAAACTTGCGAGCAAAGAGAAAGCAAAATTTTATCTTATTTTCTCCATTTTTCTCACAATCACCAACACTCTTCATCCTTAGCCACTCCAAGAACTCCACATTGACCTCCCACTCACCAAACAACCTCGGGTGAGCCCTACGCTTTCTCCAGTCTGTCCAAGTAAGCGTCCTGTTGGCATTTCGCGACCCGAGCCTCAGCCTCATATTGAATAACGTTGGGATATAGTGCTCGTCGGGGTAGCGAGAGTAAGCTTTAAAGATTGGCCAGTAAATCGTATCGGAGACGACCTCAAGGGCCATGGCTCTGTCTAGCTCGAACCACTGAGAGCCTTTGCGCCAGTGATGCATGTGGATGTGAGGATACATGCGGCGGTCATAACGGACGCAGCCAATGGGGAGGTCGTAGGAGTCGACGTGGCTTTGAGTGGAGTCGATGAGGAAAGAGTAAATTGTGGTGAAGTTGAAGAGAGGGATGCATGATTCGGAGAGAAGAATAAAACGTTCGTTGTTGATGTCTAATAAAGCGTTTGCTAGTAACCTTCGTTCTGCTTCTACCATGTTTGCGTTTCCCCAATCCACTCTCTGCATGCGTTTATTATTAATGACGTTGGATTGATTTTAAAGTTTTAAAGTGTACTAATATAAGCTTTTTTTTTAAGATAACTTGTCTTATATTTTTAATTATGTAGTTTACTACAAACCATTTAATTAACGGTACACTTCGGTCCGTTATATATAGAGACATATTACTTATTATCAGTCCCGTCTCAATATGTCATGGGACCTCTGGCAAAACCAAAAAAATTTCAAAATTTTTTAGTAAAAATTTTTTTTGAAAATATTGGGCCTTTTATCTTTAAGAAAATATTTGAAATTGGTAGTGGACCCATGACATTTGCCTAATCTGCCATGGGGTAGAGACGGGGCTGCTTATTATGTATATATCTATAAAACTTATTTATCAAATTAATTCTTAACCTTTTAAATTTTTATCAAAAATAAATTTCTTAATAATGTGGGAAGCTAAGCTGACCTTGCTTGGAATACGGCGGCCATAAAACACAGAGCCTTGGAGCATGAACTCGTCGTAAGACGAATTGGTGTGAACGTAGATAGTGAAAAGACCTTCATGCCCACGAAAGAACCTTTCCCAAAGAGGAGCCAAAGGTAAAGGTCCCCAAGTCAAGAACATGAAAGCAACCTTTGGGATTCTAGGATAAGGGTAACCTCTGATCTTGGGATCCATTGAAGCTCTCCACAGAAGCTCATTGTCTTCCATTCCGTGCATGATGTTCTTCGTTGGCTTCAGAAACTTTTCGAGCCCATTTTCCTGAAATGAAGGAGAAGGAATAGGAGGAGGAGAGGTTACAAAGAAGAGTTGGGAGACACTTTGGACGGTTAGCGAAGAAGGCGAAGATATTGCTTGTAGAGAGGAATAAACAATGATTCCGACTATCACGGTGATCCAGAGGATGGGGAAATACAAAAGGAGATTGTGGAAATGGTTGAGTAGTTTCTTGAGAAGCTCTATCAGTAGAGATAATTGTGAGTTTTGGTCCTTTTGGGTCGGCATTTCCAACTACCGGTACATGTGTAGGAGAATTCTTGTTTTCAATGTTTTAAGGGTTAAAAGAAGATATATGGATCTTACTTCCTAGTTGGAATGAGGTGAAAAAGTGGAGAAGAGCAAGTAAAATTGGAGATCTTGTGGCGTGAAAGATGAAGTCGTAAATAAAAAATACACACGCAATGGAGTATAACATTTTGAGACAGTTTTTTAATGATCCAAGCAAAATCAATTGGTTATATATGTAGCATCTTATTAGTACTCTTTCACTAGCATTAATTCTTTAAACTAAAATCACAAATTTTCTTACATCAATAATAATTTACTTTTACAAAAATTGATGGGAGTAGACTAACCAATCTTTGTCTTTGAAAGAACTATTTTATGTATTTCCATGCAATATTTTTTATTTCAGTTTGTTTTCCCAAAACCATATCTCCTTGTTATAAGTGGATATTAATACTATATATCGATATTTTTTTTTTTTTTTGGTCGCAAGTTTAAGTTTCTTGCTTTTAAGTAAACCTATATGGTTTACCTTTCTTTCTTTTTTGCCCATAGGTTTGTTGCATATCTGTCAATAATATACATTGTTTTCTGGTAATAAAGTCGGACTTGAGCACATGGTGATTAAACATTTTAATGGAGCCTCCACTTTAGAGGGGCTTCAAGTAAATATTTTTTTAGTTATACATATATATATAAATTATTGTAAATATGAGAAAAAATAGCAAGTTTGATGAATAATTTTTGAAAAAAAAACCATAAAAAAATTATTTTTCATAAGGTATATAAGTTATTATTATTTTTAAAAGGATATAATTGTAATATGCTTTTAAAATAATAGTTTTATTTAAATTGATTATTTTTAATATTATGAAAATTATGATGTTATTTTTTTCTTAATTCTACTGGGCCCCAAAATTCATTGGTCCGGCTCCATAATCGTTCACCATACATTCTTGAAACGTTCACGTTTACATTGCTTAACGCTTGCAACAATTTCATTGTATAAAAAATATATATAAGATCGTAATGAAAACGATATGAAGCTTATAGCACTACAAGTTAAACCTAAATTGGATTTTTCGTAACTATTGGAGTAAGTTTATTTACCAGAATGAAAATGACGCGGCCGTATAAGCAGGATCGTGTAGATTGCTATTAAAACCACTAGAATCCAATGTTTATAGAACAAAGATGTGAATTTCATTTACCTGACGTTTATAGTATGCAATTTATAGACATGATACCAACTCTTATAGAGAACCAACCACCACTTAGACAGTAAAATCAAGAAATAAAATGGAGAAACAATTACATAAGTGGGCACTGGCCACTGGGCACCACAATACCCAATAAAAAGAATTACCTGATAAGAAAAACAAATATACAGAAATATCCTAAATCCAGTACATATTAGAGCTTCCAAGCTCACTATATGAAAAGGGATCCTTCATAGTAAATTTTAAATTTTAAATCATCTTGAAATAACACCAACATATATCTTGTTCATTCGGATATTTAGTCTCTTATGTTTTCTCTCAAGACAAAATACTCTTTTGTGTGTGTTTTTTCTTTTTCAAATGAAAGTAACAAATTGCTTAAAAGCTTTTGTTAGAAAATTAATCTCATGTATCTCAGATATGGCCATGAATGTTTCGAAGATTTTAAGTGGTTTTTAGATTATAAATTTTAGTTTTTAGATTATAGATTTTAGTTTTTGGTTTTTAGACTTTACAAAAGTAAATAAAAACAAATGGAAAATAATGAAAAAATTTCGTAGAACAAATTCCCAAAAACTCAATTAAGTAGGATTTTGGATTTATTAAGAAATTAGTAAAAACTGTAAGAATCTAGATTCCCTAATTTTTAGGGATCGTTTTTTACCAAAATCTTAAATGGTTATAAAATAGATTTTTGAAGAAACTAAATCTAAAAACCATTTGAAAAACCACAACCATTCAAGGTCATAAGATTTTTTTCATGGTTTATATCTTAATTCTTACAAAACTGTAGATCCATGAACAGAGCCGACTCTAAGTTTTTGAAGGCCACAAGCAAATAAAAAAATGGGTTATTTTTGCATATTTTCTAAAAAACATATCTAACTAAGGCCGAAAATTATATATATTATTAAAGGCTACAAGCAAATACCTATGCTATGGGTCGGTTCTGTCCATGGATGCCAAAAAAAAAATGATCCATGTGACTATGTGAGTGAAAATGATTTAGCCTATGTAATTAAATTGAAAAGTTTATTATGTATTTCTAATTAAGAAAAAAATTTCCGAAGAACAGTTTTATGAGGCCGTTCATACAAAGCATATATTATACTATTTAAACATTAACTATATACACAAAATGCGTAATTTATAAATGATAAATTATAATTTAGTGCTACTTTAAAGTGTTTGCACACGGATTAGAAAATCACAACAGCTTTTCCAGCTTTCAACAATGTGCAAAGTTTTTGCATTTTTAGGGGTCAATTTGTTTTTAATATAGAAAATATATAATTTATTAAAAAATAAAATATAATCAAAATATAATTTTTAGACATCTATTATAGAATTATTTCTATCTTGTAAATGCTTTAATATTTTTTTGTTTGTCACAATGTTACGTATTTTCATTCAAAAACTAGAAAGTTATTTGAAATTGTATCAACGATACGATTACGTGAAGTCGTTTTCAAAATATTCACAGTAGAGAAATTTCTTTCAACTGTTGCAATTGCAAATTAAAACATCAAAAATAGTTTTAAAAGTCGATAAATAAAAAATGAGGCATATTTGTCTTTGTAATATATGAGCAAAATCATCAAAACGGTTCACGTCAAACTAAAAAGTATATAAATTTTAACTTAAAATTTTATTTCCAATATGGTTTTCAATGGATAACGTTAATTGAAATAGAGGAAAAAGAAAAAGAAATCATAAAGTAGCCAAAGAATAGTGATAATTAGGTTGAACTCATTTTAATGAAAATATTTTTATTTTTTATTTTTTAAAAATTTATTTGTAATGAGTTTAAATATAATAATTCTTTTTGATATATAATATTTAGTGGTTGTTTCTTAAATTAAAATTTGATGGGGGTCAAATTTTATTTTATAATGGGGTCAATTTATAAATGAATAATCAAATTAAACTAGGTTTTAAAAATCCATCGGTGTCAATTGACATCCATGGTAGAGCACTACCTCCGCCACTGATTCCAAATTGAATCATTGAGAACCGTCATGTTAGACGAAGAATAGTGATGGCTAAAACGAGTAATGATGGCTTAGTTAAAAACAACAAAATATATGTGATCAGGCTCATTTGGGTTTCATATACGAGAATAAGTTTTTTCCATAACGAACTATTTCATTTTATTTTTTGGACGGCACCTACTTAATTTTTTAGACTATTTCATACGAGCGATATATGAAGATTTCAATAGCAATGGATATTTTCATGGTTAATTATAATAACAACAGTTTATTATACATAAATATTGATTATAATTTTTTTTTGACAAAAAATAGAGTTGTCCTTGTCCCATTGCGAATTTAAGATGAAACAAACGGTAGTGAATAATTAGGAAGTTACTATTGACAAGATCTAGTTTCACATTTATAACAGCTCATACATTGTTCTAAGTGTAAGATGTACCATTTTAATACGTCGAGTGGTGAAAAATATAGCTTACAAAACGATCCACAAGGTCAAAGTAAGCTAATTACTATGAATTTTTCTTAACTTTTTAAATTTTTATTGTTATTCCGAGTACTTTAAGTGGCATTTCCTGCAATTGATATAAAGAAGAATTATTAGCACTTACAAGGTTTTCACAAACATAATCAAATGCTATTTTTTGCCGAAAAAAAAAAAAAAAAAAAAAAATCAAATGCTATTTATATATAGTTCTTATAATAGTAAATGAAAATGTATGGTTACAAATGATAACAAAAAATTACTTCAAATTTGAAAAATGCTGAAACGCGTTACTTACTAAATGAAAAGAAAAAAACGTCAACTTATTTATGTTAATCTTTAAAATGTCCAGCGTTATTTCCCTAAACTTATTAGCACTTGCGGATTAGCATTTATTTTCATTGAATATTGTAAGAAAAAACTTCACGCGACATATCGACGTTTTCCCTTTTCTTTGGTTTTGTTAAATACATATTTAATGATTTTGATTTTATTTTTCATTTCAAGAAAAGCCACATGATAAGTTTATGTTTAAATGTTACATTAATTTTTATATTATTTTATAATGGTAAATTTATGTCCTTTTAATATTTTATGTTCAAAAGTTTTTAAGATACTGTATCAGCTAATTCTATAAATTTCAGTTATTCCACTAATTAACCAATTTTGTAATTCAAGAGAAATCACCAACAATTATGCATGAAAAGCTGCCAAATTCAATTTTCTATTAGATTCCACTGTTACTATTTACATCTTATATAAAGTTCTTTCTTTTTTTCGACGACAAGAAAATTCCACGGTTTCAAGTTTCAACCCCAAAATTTACATTTTGACCCTAAAGAAAAGAAAACTCAAAAAAAAAAAAAAAAAAAAAACTCAAATTAGGAAATTTTCTCCACTTGTAAAAGCGGTATCGTATCTCTTGCCCTTAAAGCAAAGAACTTGTCTCTCCTTCTCCATTCACTCCTCTTTTGGAACATCACAAGCACACAACAAAGATTCTTTTGGAACTCCTCTTGATCCTCTCTCTGTCTCTGTCTCAATGAAGAACCAAAAGGATCAAAACTCATCATCATTTTCCTCTTCATCACCATCTCTAACAACAAAGCTTCTCAATGCTCAATACCATCATTTCCTCAATCTCCTTTCGTATTCCCTTATCCTCTGTTGCGGCATAATCTTCGGTATCCTTCTCCATTCCTCTCTACAAGACTTCTCTTCCACTTCTTCACTCAGCATCCAACGCATCTCTCAGCTCTTCCTCGTCAACTCTCTTCCTCCTCCTCCTCCTCCTCCTTCTCCTCCATCTGAGCTAGAGCTTGATGGGCTCGAACGCTTTATCAAGCCACCAGAGAAGCTTATGCACGACATGGAAGACGAAGAGCTTCTATGGAGAGCTTCTATGGCACCTAAGATCAAGAATTACCCTTTTCCTCGAACACCAAAGGTTGCTTTCATGTTCATGACAAAGGGTCATTTACCTCTAGCTCGTCTGTGGGAGAGATTCTTTCGAGGGCATGAACATCTTTTTACTATCTACGTTCACTCATATCCTTCTTATAACCAGTCCGATCCCGAAGATTCCGTCTTCCATGGCCGCCACATTCCAAGCAAGGTCAGCTTCCTACAAACTCCAATATTTGTGTTTTCCTTTATGATTTTAATTTTTTTGTGAAATTACGTTGGGAAAAAATGGTATAATATTTATAATGTTGTGACTTTAGTAGTCTTAAAAAATGTCAAAATTTCAAGCTAGCCACCATTTTGTCCTAACATATAACAAAATAATGCATATATAAATCAAAACTATAAATTAAAGGTATGCCAAAAGCTTATACTACATTTTTCGAATTTTCGAAAACTGTGTGCTCTTGTTGTAAACATGCTCTGACTATGATTGAGTAATTATCGAACAAAAATCTCATACTAAAAAGAATAAAATTCCTAAGAGATTGTGAAGAGAATGTAGATTATCTTGCACATTACGGTTTGCTTTTGGTTAAATAAACTATTATACCTTTAATCAAGCAATTGGTTGTGGTCCGTCGGTGCCAGTGCTATCAAATAATATAATACAGTAAATTGCATGGTTTCGTTTTTTAAAAAAATATAAAGTATTGCATGGTCTCTTCATTAGTTAAAACATATCGTTTTTGCCGACAAGTATTTGAGGCACCAACGCATGTATTACCCGTAAATAAATAAAAAAGTGTTACTTATTAGTGCTTGATTAATTTATTTGGCACAAACGTAATTATTTCCCTGACTTTCTCAAGGTATGATTCATCAATCTTCTCTTATGATGTGACTTTTGTTAACGGCGGCTTGTGTGTCTCTTTTAGAACTTCTTAATAAGGAAGTTTCTACGGAAGGTGTGGTTAACAATTTGGAATTTTATTCTCTCAAACGATGACGACTCTTTTTTTCTTGGTCCATTCTTACACGCGGTCATACTCATATGAATAGAATTTTGTTTTAAGGGTGTACATTAGTCGGATTCTTAGAAAGTTATGGTACTCGAGTATTTGATCTATAAGAGATATTTACGTGTACTCGTATACATATGTATCCAAGCATTCAAATACCCAAAAACTCGGGTCAAAGAAGAATAGTAACGGATCGAGTCGGCAATTCCGGTTATTATGTCATGTCCATCGCTATCTTTCTTTTGTAGTCAAAGTTTGTTAAATTTCTTAATATAAAACATGGCGTCATCAAACTACTTTTCACTTTTATGAAAATCATTTGCAACGTGGGACATTATGTTTTTCGTTTTTAACATTTATTTTGCTTAAAAACATATTGCAAAGGTTTTATATACTCAATAATTGACAATCTATTATTATAATTTTCAATGCGGGTTTCTTCTAAATTCTTTCTTTTTTCTTTATTGATAATGCAGAGAGTGGATTGGGGATATGTGAATATGGTGGAAGCAGAACAAAGATTACTAGCAAATGCTTTATTAGACATATCAAACGAACGATTTGTACTTCTCTCCGAATCATGCATCCCTCTTTTCAACTTCACCACTGTTTACTCTTACCTCATTAACTCAACTCAAACTCACGTTGAGTCCTATGACCAACTTGGTGGCGTTGGACGTGGCCGATATAGCCCTCTAATGCAGCCACATGTCCAGCTACACCACTGGCGCAAAGGCTCCCAGTGGTTCGAGGTGGACCGTGACATGGCTCTTGAGATCATCTCCGATAGAATATATTGGCCTCTCTTTTATAGTTACTGCCACCACGGTTGCTACGCGGACGAGCACTACATTCCTACACTACTCAACATCAAATCAAGCCTGAACCATCGCAACTCGAACCGGACTCTCACGTGGGTCGACTGGTCGAAAGGTGGCCCGCACCCGAACCGGTTTATTAGACACGAGGTGACTGCAGAGTTCATGGAGAATCTGAGGAGTGGAGGTGAGTGTCTCTACAATGGAGAAGAGACGAATATTTGTTATTTATTTGCTCGTAAGTTCTTGCCTACTGCTCTCGACCGGTTGCTCAGGCTTTCACGTACTGTTTTATATTTCTGATTATTATTATTCTTCTTTCATTTATTTTTTTTATTTTTCAATTTCACTGTAATATTGTATATGAGGAGTATTATATTGCATTGCATTCATCTACACATTGCATTTAACTTATTTCTCTTTTTAATTCCGTAATATCAGCCGACGAAACAAGCTTCAACGACTACATATGTTAGATATTTTATGTTTATTTAGTTGACTATCGTGTAACTCTACCACTATGTATACTATATAGAAGACGAAAATGTTACATACTATCCTTGTTCTAAAAATCCCCGCCTAGACTCGATTACTCCCCGCTTAATCGCTAGGCCCACCCTATCCGCCTCGATTAATGACTAATCCCTTAAAGAAATCAGTCACCCGATTACTCTCCGCCTAATCCGATTACTTCCCGCCTAATCCGATTATTCCCCGCCTAATCTTACATACCCCGATTATTTTTAGATTGCTAGTATAAAAAAACTTTTTATTTTTGTTATTCAATCATTTGAATTGAGAGTTTGTAATGTTTTACAATAATTTATGTTCAAATTTTAATAAAAATCATAAATTTGTAATAAAAATCATAAAAATTTGTCTCAAAAATACATTTTTATGTGTTTACCGCAATTTTGAAAATAATATTGGATTAATATGTTTTAAAAATATTAAAATAACCCTAAAACTAATCCCCGATTAATCCCCGATTTTAGTCCGATTTTCCGATTAATCGCTAGGCCCATGCCGAGCGCCCGACTAGCGCCTAGCGATTTTTCAAACAAGGCATACTATGCGATAACATGCGCACATGCTTGCCACATAACTCTATAAAGTCATTTCTATCGTCGGAGAAATACTAATAATGGACCGGACTTTAAGGCATCTCTAGTGGGCGTTCCTCTCATTTAGGCCCCGACTTTCTAGAGTAAGCACATCCTTAGTTAATACCTAGACTAGGTGATGATTGGTGTAAATAGTAGTCAATGGTGGAGTTAAAGTCAATTCTTTAAGGTTTAGATTTGTTTTCTGATATTGGTTTTAAGAATCTGTTTGTGTGGATTTCAAAATCTCTACAGTATATCTTGGAATTTGATTCTAATAATTTACTCATGAAACTCCAACGAGGTTTCATTTGAAATGACTTAATATACAAAGATTTTACAAGTCTTTTAGTTTTGAATAACACTGGATTTTACAAACCTTAAAGAATTGACTTTAACTCCACCATTGAATAACACCAAACTTTTAAAATCTAATGAAGTATAAGATCTAATAACACCAGATTTTAACGTTAGATTTATAATCATTAGTTGAATAACACTGGATTAGTGTTGGATTTCAATTCTATTAAAATCCATCATGAATAACACCACCTTACTTTTTTTTGTCAATCACACATTAACTTAAAAAATGATTCCATAACTCGTAGTCCAACCTTTGAAGAAGATAGTTTACAAATCAATTAAATTTCAAACAATTACAATGTAGAAGAGAAAAAGAGTTTCATTATTCTTTTTTTTTTTGTAAACCAGAGTTTCATTATTCTTAAACTCGAAAATACCATTTAATTTGAGCTAGCGGTAGGAAATTTTTGTAAGACGGTGTTCTAAATAAACGACCTAATGTTCGTAAGGTTAATTTACCACCAAACAAACAATCCTCGACGATCGCAAGAAGAAACTAGAGGATAACTATACTTATAATTGTGTTAATTAATATTAAATTAAAAAGCAAAACCTTACGTTGAATACACAAAAATAGAACTACATAAAACATTATTTTGGTGTCTAATTTTACGATATGTTTTTTGCTATTGGGTAGCTTCAGCAAAAATAAAGATGGAACTTTTGTTTACCCCTAATCCAAAACACTCGACTCACATAATCCTCGTATTACAAACTAAAAAAAAACAAAGAAAAAACAAAGCCTACGACACTAGAAGTGTTATGATTTCAGAAGAATGAAAAGTCAAGATTCTAAGCACGTGATTTACATTTTTTAAGCAAACGAATCTTACTACTGACTTGTAGTCCCACCGCAAGTGTCCTCGGACAAGCACGGCGAGTCCACCGCAGAATTGATCCCATCATTGCACGGTGAAGCCTCAGAGCCACCACCACGTATATCCTCTATCAACTTCACAACATGATCCATCTTTGGACGGTGATCCGCCGCAACCGCCGTGCACGCCATAGCAATCTGCAACAACCCCACCATCTCTTCCTCTATATCCTTATACCTCATCAGCTCCAAATCAAACACTTCAGCCGTCCACTCCTCTCTCACCACTGATTGGACCCATCTCGGTAAATCTACCGCCCCACCCGCACCACCCGAATGACCCGTCTCCACCATATTAGGACATTTCCCAGTGAGAATCTCCAAAAGAAGCACTCCAAATGAGTAAACGTCAGACTTTTGAGTATGTTTTCGACCATCAGTCAGCTCCGGTGCACGGTAGCCGTTGGATTTAGCAACAGTTTGCGATGGCGCGAAAATAGACAGCCCAAAATCGGAAACACGAGCATTGCCTGATCTGTCGAGTAGCACATTGGTGGATTTGATGTCACCGTGTGTGAGCTTCAAGGTTTTACACGAGCCATGGATGAAAGCTAAGCCACGCGCTGCACCCGCTGCAATCTTAAGGCGCGTGGTCCAGTCCAATGGAGTCCTACCCGGTCCCCGGTTTCCTGTCCAAAACACAATGAATATATAATTAGTCGCTTTATTACTTACTAAAGCAATGAATTAACAAATGGTTAGGTAAAGACAAACACTAGAAAGTAGAAACTAAACAAAAAGGAAAAAAAATCCCAAAAAGAGCAAGTTAAATGAGACAGATCAGAACTTTATTTATCCAACTTGTTGCCAATGCTAGTAGACTTAAATTCTCATTATCTATATAGTAATAATAAATGCCCCATGAAAATGATTTTCCAACCATTTTTCTAACATATAAAAAAATGATAACTCATTCTCACTAAGTCCAAAAATAAATTAACCATACTAATGTCATTTCCTATGTACCATGAATTAAGAGTCACTTGACCCTACCATTTACCATAATTTCTACTCCTATGGAAACATAAACCTTAGGCAACTAATTAGTGATTAATTTCCAGAATTAGTAAGAGAAAGGAACCAAAAACGACGACGTACCATGGAGAAGCCAGAAGAGACTACCATTAGGCATGTAATCATAAACAAGAAGCTTCTCTTCTCTAGCAAAGTAATAAGCTTTTAAGCTCACAAGATTAGTATGACGTAGCCTTCCTAAAACCTCCATTTGTTGCTCAAACTCTTTTTTTCCGGCCACCGTCACCGCGTCTTTAAGCCGCTTCACCGCAACCTCATTACCGTCTTCAAGCACGGCTTTGTACGCCGTCCCGAATCCTCCTTTACCTAACATCTCCGCCGATGCTCTGAGAAGATCTTCAAGCTCAAAACGTCTAGTTCCTTCGAAAAAGACCATTTTACCCTTCTCACCACCTTGTTGATTCTGATTGTTGTTGTTTTGGGCTGATGTTGGGTAAGGACTTGATGAGTAAACAATCTTCTCTCCTTCAAGAACCTTTGAGTGTTTCTTCTTGTTCACTGCGTATTGTCTCCAGAAACAATAGTAGAGAAGAAGAGAGACAAAGCTTAAGATAATGAAGTCTCCGAGGATGATAGCTACTAGTGAGATGGTGCTGATTCTCGTCGTGCTTTTGTCGCCGCCGTGAATTGAAGTTGGAGATGAAGGTACAGTTTCCGAGTTGTTTAAAGGTGAAGCCTTTGCTCCATCGGGTCGACCCGGTTTAGTCGGGTCGCTAGAGAGCTTGGTGCATTTTAGCAATGGTGCTCCACAGAGAGATGGGTTTTGTGTAAAGACTGATTCAGGGAATTGAGACAATGAATTTGGTATCTGACCGTTAAAGTTGTTACCGGAGACGTTGAAGTCTTGTAAATCGGAGATGATGATGTTCGGTATCTGACCGGAGAACCGGTTTGATTCTAACCGGAGAGTGAGGAGATGGTTTAAATTGGTTAAATCCGGTGGAATCTCACCGGAGAAGTTGTTGAAAGAGAGATCAAGACGGTAAAGACGAGTGAGTGAAGTGATTGATGAAGGAAAGTTACCGGAGAATTGGTTGTGTGATAAAAAGAGAAGCTTTAAAGCTGTGAGGTTCGAGAGGTTTGGGATTGGACCAGAGAGACTGTTATGTTTGAGACTAAGAACTCTGAGTGATGTGAGTGAGGTTAGTGGTGAGATTGACCCAGTGAGTTCGATGTCTTCGAGGACGAGCCGTGTGACTCTGTTGCGGTTGCAGGAGACTCCGGTCCATTGACATGGGTTTGTTGTTTTGTTCCATGAGTTTAGTTTTCCGGTGGAATCTGCAGTGAGTTTGAAGTTCAAGAGAGTTTCTGAGTCGGAGGTTGAAGAAGAAGAAGAAAGGAGACAACAGTGAAGAAGAGAGAGAAGCAAATGCTTATTGAAGAAAGAGCTTTTGGCCATTGTTGTGCTCTGTTAAATTTTGCAGAGACGAGAGAAAGAAAAGTGAGGGAATAGAAACGAGCGTTGAGGACTTCAAGACAGAACAAGGAAAGTGGTATGGTCGTAATTAACGCAAAACAGTAACGTAAAAACTTAACGGATGTGAAATGACTAATGTACCCTTATTTGCTATTTACTGTGACCGTACGATCGGTTTCAGATTTGACTAAGGGTTATAAATAGTCAAAGGGTTTTGATTTTCCCCGTAACGGTAATAAAGTATAGGTTTTTTTTGTGTTTTTGCTCACACGCGTGACTGTGATTCTCACGTGCTAAACTGGTCACCATGTGAAGAAGATTAATGCTCATAATTAGTCTCCGTAACCAAGAATTAAATTCTATGTCAATCAAATCTTACAAATTCCAAAACTCGTTCTTTGTTGTATTTATTTTTTTTTTTTGGCCTGATTTTTTCCAAAGAAGGGGACAATCTGGTAAATAAAGCGAAATGTGTGGGGCTTTTCTTTTTTTGATTGTTGATTTATCGCTGCATAAGAGCTTTTTGGCCTTTTTCATAATAAAGCAGAAGAAGCTAAGCTTTTGCTTCAACAATGTATTTATTTTGCTTGTTTCAAGCAAAATTGTTCCCCATCAAGTATATTTCGCAACCTTACAAATTCCATTACTGTTTTTTTTAATACTACTACTAAAAATCTGACAAATCTATGTTATTTTCAAGTTAGTATATGTATAATGAATGTAAAGTCCCATAACTTCATGACAAATCTTTTTTTTTCAAAATATAATGAATATGTAAAGTACCAAAGTCCCATAATTTCATGACAGAATTTATACACTATTTTCAAATATGTTTTGGAAAGAAAAAACAATCCGAATATAGAATAATCTTTTGCCTTTTGACCTTTTTCCAAAAACATAAGTTGATTGAGTAATAAGAAAAAATATACCAAAGGAGAACAAAATAAAGCGTATGCTTTAAGTGCAGGTCCTACAAAAGTATTTGAATCATACCATACGAAACTCGTGTTGTCCTAGGCTCCACATTACGACCATCCTTACGCAATCAATATTCTTATCTATATAGTTTGTGTTACTTATAGACATCAATAGGTCTACTTCTAACAAAATAACAACATTTTAAAGAATGGCAAAGATAAAGAGTTTTATCCAAACTTTTCATATATCTGTTTTGTTTTCAGCATAAACACAAGCTTTTACACATTGTATACCAATCAATCAAACTCACTATATCGAACCCGATTCTCAGATCCATATAGAATCAGGTCTACTCAAATTTTTATTCGAATGGAGGCGTAGATGTAACAACAAAAGAACAAAAGAAGAAAGAATTATAATGAACGAATAGAGAGTGTGTGTGTGCAAGATGATGCAGATTACCATCTTTCATTCTATATGACTTTAACTCCGCTTGGGCGTTTCCCTTCCATCGCGTCCTTTTTGTCACGACAGTCTGTGCATAAGAACGGTCCTTGCCACGGTTTTAGGCTTGTCGAGAAGATTGAACCTGCATGGACTGATATTCCCTCGCTTGGAGCTAAGTCTAGTTGACATATTGCACACGTGAATATCCCTCCTCCTGTTGTTGATTCCTTAGAACAGTCACCTGATCCTAACCTGCGAGTAATAACAGAGAAAAGTTGTTAGATAGGACACAAAGGCAACCATTTTCTAAGTCTTAAGGGAGAACATGGAGTGACCTTTCTGCGAGCATTGCGGAACCTTCTTCGAAGAGTTCTTCAACGATACCAACAGTGGAAAGTTTCTTGGAGAGTTTGTTAGATGAGTTTGATTTCTTTCTAAAGAGCAATGATTTAAAGAAGTTGTTGTGCTTCTTAGGAGGTGAAGGCAGTGGCTCTTGGAAGTTCTCGGGTGGGATTATGTCAACCACAATGCAGGTTGTGTCATCCTTAAGTCCCCTTTTTCTCAATGCTTCCTGCAACACAAATCATGAATCTATAGTCACTTCTTTCCAAGCAAAGATTACACAAATTTGAAACTGGGTTAAGAAAATTCATTTACCTTAACTACTTGTCTTGCAGCTAGATCAGCGGGTAATCCACGGCAAGTTTGGGCAGCCACTTCTGAGGAGAGAGCATCCCATATGCCATCCGAGGCGATTATAAGCCTTCCGCCAATGTTTGATAGCTTTAATTATATACACCAATTGTGAAGAACAGTATGAGATTTTCTTTGTGAAATGACATAGCAAGTCTATAAGGAAACACCGAATATTTTAGTACCTTCACTTGCTTTACAAAGGGAACTGGAACAATGAACTCCCCAACATCCATATCCCCAATAGACCTTGAAAGGCAGAGACCTCCAGGCCAACACCGTAGAGGACCAATCTACAGAATTTCATATTTTGTCCGAGACTCGAAAGTGAGCTGCCGCTGAATGGGAAACACTAAATTGGAATAAAACAGAACAGAACATACCTCAACACCTCCGACAATGCTTAGCCTGCCAACTTCTCCACCACTAGCAGTAACCCGTTCCCTCCTGAATCATGATAGATGGGTTTAGATAAAGGTTATGATTTAAAATCCAAAACCAAAAGCTTCATTTCAGGTACATACTCTTCTGTATTATCTTCGAGCCTGTGATCCACAGTAAGGTTGGAAACAGAACCACCCTTAGTATCCAAGATGCACCGGGAATCCCCAACACACGCAACGGTCACAGTCCATCCATCTACTATCACAAACGTTGCTGTTGTTCCAGAAGTTTCCCCTGGTATCAAGAGAGGAATAAACCACACATCATTCATTCATTCATTCGATCAACCACAAGTAAAGATCCATCAAAAGAGCGATAGATGATTTGTAATTCACACACCTCTGCTCTGAAACTCCTTATCGGTCTTCACAAATCCAGAAACTAATGCACGAGGTAAAGCATGAAGCCACTCATCACGGCTAAGCCCACTAGGAAGAGCACTAATAACATGATTCAACAGATTCTCCCTTGTATAAACCGCTGCTGCTTTTCCATTGTGCCCATCAAACACCTAACAGTCCAAAAACACAAAACTATAGACAGTCATAACACAGAAGCAAATGACACAAACAAAGTCAATGCATAAATAGCTTTTTGTCCACACAAAGCATCTAGCTAAACCATCAGACAGTTAGGATCCAATACAAAGACTTAATAATATGCATTTCGATTGTCCTGAGACTCAAGAAGTAATATATCATAACTATTAAGACAATGTAACTGAGGTATATACCGCAAAAACAGAGAAAGCAGTTGAAGAATTGGAAGGAACTCGAAGACTATCAGTCTTGATCAAGACATAATCTTCTCCTTTCCTAGATTGAGCAGCTTGTCCAAATCTCACAATAGGTTTCTCCATTTTAGCAGCTTTCGTCTCTCTACTTATCAAAGCAGCAAGAGGCACAAGCTTCTCATCATGATGATTATGATGATGATTACGTCTCTTTCCTTCTCTAGACGCCATTGTAACAACTTCTCAAAGACCCTTCACGCTCTCAAATCTTATTGAGCCAAGAAGTCATGAATTCGTAGCCAAGAAACCCCCAAGATACAAACTTTACCTGTAAATAACATTGAAGAAGAGCAAATCTGAGTCATTTGGGAAAAAGGAAGTAGCTTTATATCTACTCCAAGAGAGAAGAAAGAAACTAACTTAGTCCTCCGATGTTCTTCTTCGTCTTCTTCGTCTTCCTCCTTTTTGGTTTCGACAACAACAAATGCAGATCTGACTAAGGCAAAAACAGAAAAGAACAAAGGGAAGAATAAGTATTAAAGAATCTCCCAAGGTAGAAGGAAAGCTTGACACGGAAGAAGAAAGAAACGCGTAATGGTGACTAGAAATGAACTGTAAATCAAACCCAATCATCCAAATCCACAAGGGAAAGAGAAAGAAAAAAAGATTGTATTTTTCTAAGGAACAAAAGGAGAACTTTAAGGAGAATCTGAATAAGAAAATACCCAGAATTATAGGTAGGTTGCAAACAAGAATCCAGGGAAAAAGATTGCAACTTTTTTTTTGTTTAATGAGTAGAAGAAGAAGAAGAGGAGAAGAAGAACTCAAGTCGGTTTCTCAACATCTTCCTTTGTACCAAACACGAAACAAGTTCGGGTTTTGTTAAGGAAAAACTGGATTTAGATTAAGAGAAAAAAAAAAAAGACATGATATGTTTGTTTAAGTACTTTGTGCCGGTGAGAAAAATGGCTAGCTTGACCAAATGTGAGAAAGCAAGCTGTCACAAAAACCCCACATTCGAGGCTATGATTGGTGACATAGATTCTTATTAGCAATTCCTTTTTAAGTTTTTACATTTATTTTAAGTAATAATCATTTTCGACTAATCTTTTTTCTTAAAAATAAGAGTGGTTTTTTGCTCATATTTAATATTATTAATCAATAATGTAAAACAGAATAAAAGTTTAAGAGTCAACTGTTTTTCTAGGAGTATAATATAACATCTAATTCATGTCTAGACAAGCCAAGTACTTGCTAATTTAAAGATATTTTCGGTTTCTTTTGTACAAGTAATTGAAGTGTTAGCTTGTTACTTGACAGTTGACATGTCCAAAACAAGTATTTGCTAGATTAAGTATCCGTCCAAAATTTAATTACTTGCAAGTTATTTGATATGCTTTGTTACTTGTCAAAATTAAATACTTGTTACTTGAATCCAAAAGATTTGATATGAAAATATCTATTTCATACATAATATCCAATGTTACGTTGATGAGTTTTGTCGCAAGGAAAGTTTTGGATTTTAGTTTTTATGGATCAAATCAAAATTATAATAATAATTTAAACATTAGTATTTCAGTAACAAGTAATTATAAAAAAGTATCAAATAATTTTTAGCAAATAAAAGTATCAAATAATTTTTAGCCGAGATTTTGATAGAGAGACGCATTTATGACCCAAACAAGCTTTTTGGCCTCATGACGCTAGAGGTTGAATTGGCTAAAGCGTTCGTTAACCAGAGGACCACTTTGCCGATGTTCTCAAAAACCAAGCCCCAACCTCTTGAAATCCTAACCAAACAAGAGAGGAGATTATGGTCGGAAGAAGTTGAGATGTATGTGTCTTTTGAATTTCAGAGTATTGTGTTCTATGTACCTGAACCGTTTGAGAAGTATGAAGTCCGAGGAGTAGAACTCTTTGTTCTTTCATTGCTTCGTGCCCATGATGGGGCTGAAGATATCGTCCAGTTTTGTTTTGTGCAGTCCAAGATAATAGATGTTTCTTTCTTTGCATCAACGGTGAAATTGGGGAAAAAGGGAGTCGAGGCTTTCATCGAGACGGACCTCAAGAGATTCACAGAGGACGAGGCTGTGGGTAAAACGATGATTTCTTCATATCAAACTAACTATACAAACAGCTTTATCGTAAAATCATCGTACACAAACAGCTTTATCGTAAAACTCAAAGTTAAGAAAATGAATCATACTAGTACACCTAACAAACGGGATATGAACAACGGATATATATATATATATGTCGTTCATTGCTTTAGTGACTCAAATGTAAGCAAATGTATGTTCCATTAGTTCACATCATTAAACATTTTCAAATAAGCCAACAAACCAATATGAGTTTGCTATAAATAACGTATATAAATTAACCGTATATAAACAAAATTATGAGTTTCTTAAAAATTATAACATCCAAATCATTAATTTTAGAGAAATTGTTAAAAATGCCACTTTTTCAATACCCCTTTTCAAAAATGCCCCCTTTGAGAGTCCATTTTTAAGTTTGCACTCTTTTAATTTTTAATGACCATTTTACCCTTATTTGAAACAAAATTAGGTCCACAAAATACAAAATATTTTTTGGCGGGAAAAGTGATCCCGCAATTTTCCCGCCAAAACACTTGTAAAAACCTTTAAAATACCTTGTAAAATTTTTCCCGCCAAAATTTTTTTTTTGCGGGAAAAGTGATTGCGCAAATTTTTTGGCGAAATTTATTTGGCGGGAAATTTTTTGGCGGAAAAAATTTACAGGGTATTTTAAAGGTTTTACGGAGTATTTACAAGTATTTTGTAAGGTTTTACAATGGAATTAAAAAGTTTTACAAGGTACTTATAAGCTTTTATAAGGTATTTATAACTTGTAAAACCTTATAAAAAACTTGTAAAACCTTATAAAATAGCTTGTAAAATCTTATAATATCTTATAAATACGTTGTAAAACCTTTTAAAATACATTGTAAAACCTTATAAATACCCTGTAAAAAACCTTTAAAATACCTTGTAAATTTTTCCCGCCAAAAATTTAACGCCAAAAAAATTGCGGAATCACTTTTTCCGCAAAAAAAAAATTTTTGGCGGGAAAAAATTTTACAAGGTATTTTAAAGGTTTTACAAGTTTTTACAAGTGTTTTGGCGGGAAAAATTGCGGGATCACTTTTCCCGCCAAAAAATATTTTATATTTTGTGGACCTAATTTTATTATATTTCCTTATATATTTGTGATATTTTTTATTAAAAGAATGGTAATTTAGTCATTTTGTACATAAAAGAGGTATTTTTAAAAATGGACAGCTAAATGGGGCATTTTTGAAAAGGGGTATTTTTGTGAGTCGCCCTTAGTTTTATGTATATCGAATTGTCTCAACTCATATTTTTCTAAAACTTGAACAATCGAAACAAATTTTTCAATTAGTTAATAAATATTAATGTAAAGTATAAACTAATATCACTATAAATTAATAAAATAGCATGATCTCAAGTTTGACTGTAGTTGCTTCGCTCTAATTAGGTTAGACTTAGAAATTAAGGTCACATTTCAAAATAAAAACCGAACCAATCTAAAATCGTTCATGAGATCACAGTGGTTGTTACATCATGGTTATGCTTTAACCAAAAGAAATTCAGGCCTTCACACTAAACCAAAAATTTAAAATCCTGGTTTAGCTCAAACTTGTTGTTGGCTTGTTGCACATGACAATTATGACGTGTACACAGCTGGAATTTTTCGAAACGGGTCTTTTGTCTTGGAAATCTTTATTTTTCAAATTTCGAATTCTTCTATATAACGGAATAAAATCGGAGTTAGACCGTTTGAAGAAGCAGAATCTCTCTACAAATCTCTCATTTTTTCAGAAAACCCTAAATTCTCATTTTCGCAAAATGTCTGGAGAAGTTAAGTACCGGTGCTTTTTTTTCCGGCGATGTTGCTTGGGTCACCGACGATCATGATCCTGAAAGGACGATCTCTCACTTCGGCTAGGATTATCGATTCTAAGGTTAGTTACTCGAGAGATCAAACTCTCGAATTTAGGGTTTCGTAGATGCAATTCCGATGATTATGACTCCTCGATTTTGATCTGTTTTATGAATTGTGTTTCTCTGTTACTTGATTAGATTAGTTTTCTTTATTTGTTCATGTTACTTAATTTGTTGGATCGGTACGTTAATCCTCCGGCGTTTGATTTGTCACGATCGATTTTGTTATCTCATCGTCAATACCATTTACGAAAGTTTTTGCCGATTGTGATTTGTTTGATTTGGTTTTGATAACGATCGCGAGATTGGAAGATTTGTTTATGGCTTAGATTTTGTGGATGGTAATCAAAGATAAAGTGGTGTTGTGATGCTCTGTGTTTAGTATAGATTGTGTTGCTGCATCACTGTGTTTGAGTCTTCTTTGCCATTGAAGAAGAAGACGACGCTCTTCTTCTCTACTTGTGTATTTTTCATTGAATTGATTGTGATTTTCATTTGATCCACCATTTTAATATTATTTTCAGGATTATCTCTTGTGATTTCTGGAATTTTTGGTTAGTTGAACTATATGGAGAGAAACAAGTTATGGAAATTTTGGAGTCTGATCAAGTTAGTTCTCGATGAAGAATTTAAAACTGGTGAGGTTTTTCTGACCTATGTGTTTCTATTTTCTTTTGTGCTAATTAGAGTTTGGAAATATTTACAAAATTGTTCTTATTATTTCAGGTGATTTTGTGGTTCTGGTTCATCATAGTTAATCAAGGAAGCTGCTCTTTGGTATGTTAATAAACACAAAGTACAGTTGTCTTAGTTTTTTTTTTTCCAAATATGTTCTCTTTAATCTTTTTTTTTTCTGCTTGGTCTTTTGATTTTGTTCTTGGAGTTTGATGTTCTGTCATGTTTCTTCTGCAGCTGCAAATTTCAGAGCCTAGAATCGTATCTTAAAACTCAGAAAACAGAGAATTCTTGATTGATTGTTGGTAATCAATTGAAGAATGCATACACACATACATGCATGCACTCATACATTCATGCATCCATGCATTCATACATACATACATGCTACATACATACATGGATAGTTGCATACTTGCTTCCCTTGCACTTTCATAATTGCTTCTTTGATTCTTTGTCTGATTCTCTGTTTACTTACTTACATACTTGCTTGTTTGCATCCTTTTTTCTTTCTTCATTCCTTGCTTACTAATCAGCTTCCCTCCTTTGTTACTTGCGTTGCGTGCTAATATGTCCTAGCTTCCTTCTTTGGTTACTTGCGTGCTAACTTTCTTCCTTATTTTCTACTTTGATTCCCTGTTTACGCATTTGTTACATGCATACATACATACATTTATTCATAATTGTTTATATGTTTCTTTGATTTGTTATTACTCACTTGCTTCCTTGATTCATTGTCTGATCCTTTTCCTTAGTTACTTTCTGCTTTCATTCCTTACTTGCTTGTTTTCTTCTTTTATTTTTTTATTCCTTGCTTAATTACCAGCTTCTTGGTTTGTTTGTGTTCCTTTCTTGCTTCCTGGATTATATTATTTTCTTACTAACTTGCTTGCTTTTGCATTTTCTTCCTTGATTCCTTGGTTAATTGGCTTCATTGTTTCGTTGGTTACATGCTTAATTTCTTACATACTGTCTTTTTTTCCTTAATTCTTTAGTTAACTTGCTTCCGTGTTTCTTTACGGTCTTTCTTTCTTTACCGAGGCTAGGTTAGCCGAAAGACGGCTTCTTACTTTCTATCGCTTGCTCTTTGCTCTCTAATTGTCTCAGTTTATTTTCCACTTTAATATTTATTGTGCTTTAATAGTACTAGGTTACAAGGCAAAGTCCTCGACATCATTAATGTTGCTACCACAAAGACTATCGGAAAGACAAGGATCAAGTTCTACGATTATTCTTCCTCTTAACTTTCTCTCTTGGTTTGTTTCTAATTTTGTTATTTGTTAGTATGTGGTATAAGTAATGGCATAAGTTGCAGGAAGAACAAAGTCTCTAAGAGAAGATTATCTATGCAATGAGTTCCGCTTATCTGCTTCCTTTTCCAGGTTTCATTCTGATTTTATCAGATATTTTTCTTTGTGCTAATATATGGTGATGAACTTCTGCTGTTTCAGTTGGATTTCGTTAATAAGTGTTCATGGGATCAATACAACCATCATCATCATGATTTAGTAAGAGAAACAGAAATGCATCAAAGTAATGTAAATTTAATGCTCTTGTTCTTAATCGAATTGAATTATTGAGTCTCTGATTCAGTTAACAAATGTGTGTTTTCCACAGGGAAGAAGCTTGAAAAAATAGAACAAGAGAAGAGACTTTTGTAAATCTATCTAATTTGGTGATTAACTTCTGCTGTTTCAGATGGATTTCCATAATCGTGTTCCTGGTGTGGGAATTAGTACAACATTAAGCTGCTGAGAACGATATAATTTAGTAAGAGAAACATGAATGCATCAAGGTATTGTAATTTAGTCCTCTTGTTCTTATTCTAATTCGGTCATTCATATTTATGCATATTCGATTTAGCTAACAGGGAAGAACAAGGTAAAGCTTGTTTCTCTTTCTCAAAGGTTAATATATTTAAGGAATAGATGTTATAGGTTGAGACTTCGACTGAAGACGATGCGGAGCAAGCATAATAGTATCATTGCAGCTTCAAAGCTTCATTGCTAAAACTGATCATATTGGAAAGAGATAGTGCCTGGCAGCTAAATAGGTAAACATGCTCATAGCTAAACGACTAGTAGATTGGAAATATGCTATAACCATCCTTATACTTTGTCACTAACAATCCAAACTAAACTTCTTAATGATTTCCTATAGCATGTTATTTTCAATCTTAGGTGTCTATATGCCCAAACTCCGAAAATGTTTGTGACTACTGTTGAAGGACAGGAAAAAAGGGGATGGCCTAAGATTCTACAGAACAAAGTTCTCATATATACTATATGTGATGTGGATGGTAAGATTTACATATTCAACAATGTGTAGTTGTTGCTCACGGTTTTCTTCTCTTTCTAATGGAATTCTAATGTGAACACTTACTAGGCACACTGGTCAGATTTGGGATGCAAATGCAAAGCTAAAAAGAAGTCATAAAACGTTGATTTGAAATAAGCAGACGTGTGTCTTTATTCTCTGGAGCATGGAATTCCTCTCATTGCAGATCGCTGCTTGACATTGTTTGACAACCCACTGGTCGACTCTTCACATGAGCCAAAGGTAGGTTAATGGCCAAATTAGCTGATAAAGGAGATACAGTCTTTTTTGATCAAAAAAAAGGAGATACAGTCTTGTAAACGGCCGAAGCTTGATCATCCTCTTCCACACTCAGCTTCCAGAACTCTGAAAATCTGTCAGAACAACCGACCTCTTTGATAGTGTGATCTTAAATCTCCCTCCATTCATGTGTGCATATATACAGTCATACATGCATAGATACATACATTCATTCATCCATACATTCATATATGCATACATGCATACAACATACATTCATGTGTGCATCTATACCTACATTCATGCATATTTACTTTCTTGATTCATTGATTGCTTCTTTACTTACATTGTTTTCTTGCTTTCTTCGTTGCTTCTTTTGCTTCTTTTTCTTCGTTGTTTCTTTCTTGTTTTTTTTTCTCTGTTTGCTTACATGTTTAACTTGTTTACTTCTTGTTTGTTTCTTTGATTATTTGATCGTTGCTCACTTTATATTGCTTCATTCATTTCTTAATTTGTGTGCATGCTTGCTTCTTGGTTCTTTGATTTTTTTCTTTATTTTCTTCCTTAATTGTTTGCTCGAGCCATACATGCAATTAACTTGTTTACGTATTGTCGCTTTCTTTATTTCTTTGATTGTTTGATATATTCGCTTACTCAACTGATTCATTCGTTGCTCAACTCTTTTACATGTTTACTTCTTTGATTCTTTGTTTCTTTACTTCTCTCATTGTTTTCTTACATGCTTACTTACTTTTTTATTGCTTCTTACATTTTTTGTATACTCGCTTCCTTCTTTGCTCACTTCATTGCTTCTATTTAGTTCTGTACTTCTATTTAATTAGTTCTATATATATATATATATATATAATTTGCTCAAATAATTTTGACAACAATATGGAAAAAAAATATAGAAACAAATCTACGCACTCTCAAAACTTGAAGCACTTTCTTATTATCATCGATTCTTCCTAATCTCTATCGAGTTATCTTCAAAATATTTGCACCAAACACTAATAAATATCCGAATGGATGATTTCTATATTCGAATAACCGAACTGAAGCCAAAATATAATTATTATAGGCTTCATGTAGCCCAATTATACCAATATTATAAATCTAAAAATATCAAATATTATAAATAGATCAAATAACTAGAATTGCTAAAATAATTGAAATATCGAAAACAAAATTGTTATATTTATAAAAAATTATCCAAAGTTTTCTCAAATCAAACCAATTTTTCTAGATTTTTTTTATGTTTCGGATATCCGAACCGAAATAACCAAAACCGAACATGACCTGCATATATAAAATACATGAATGGAACCTCCAGGCCTAAACCCAAACCGAATCAATACGTGTATCCGAACGTCCAGACCTAACAATGTATATGCAACCTTATAAAATTTTATCACATTTCCAAATTTTTAATAAATTGTATGATAATTCATTATAGATGATGAGTATAACACTTTAGACTATCTCCAATGTATTTCTCTAATTTTGCCTCTAAAATAGAGAAACTCTATAATAGAGGTGGACTTTACTCCAGTATATTCCTCTATTTTTTCTTCTAAAAAAAGTCTAATTCTATTATAGAGGAAAAAATAGAGATCATCTATATATAGAGCAAAAAATTTAGATCTTTATTTAAGAGATAAAAATAGAGATGGGTTGAAATAGATTTTACTCTAAAATCGAAAATGAAAACAAAAATGAAGGTCAGTTGGAGATGCTCTTAAGTAGAAATATTGCAAAAAAATGTCACTCGGGATGGTAGAATAAGATCATATTTATCCATAGGTGGACCTTTGTGTCTTCATTCTCTTAATATATAGTTTATTGACAAAAACACACACAATAAAGTTATATTATACATAAGTGTATTATATATTAATATTACTTTTAATTGATATTACTCAAGGTTAATACAAAATACAAAATTATTATTGTTTAAGTTAATACAATAAAATAATATTTAAAAAACTCAGATTTTTTAATTTTAATTTTACAAAATAACTATAATTAGTTAACACAATTGAATAAATAAGATGTAATTTGATATGTTTAAAAAAAAAAAAAGATAACAATAGAAAATATTCATTACTTTATTATAGGTATCTCATTAATGAAAATTAATTTTTAGTTTTTTAAATTAATTTGAACTAACATAGAGAGATGTTCTAACCACATATAAAAAGCAAAATATCCGAACTTTGAAGACATCCATCTAATTACCTTGAAACCTCTTTAGGGCTTAAGAATAATGGCTGATAAGATACCACCGCCGACAGATCAATTAGCCGCCGTCCCTTTGGACAACGCCGGAGCCTCGTCATCAACGGTGCATAAAACCTGGTCTCCGAGTCGGACCCGAATTCGATCGATTTTGGGTCGACCCAACGGCGGAGCTGGACTTGCGGGTCAGAAGGTCCAAATCAGCGGGTGGGTTAAAAAGGGAAGAGAGCAAGGAAAAGGGACTTTCGCTTTTCTTGAGGTGAACGATGGATCCTGCGCAGCGAATCTTCAGGTCAAGGTGGATGCTTCTGCATCAGATCTCTCCAAGTTGGTTACGACCGGAACTAGTCTGACCATTGATAGTTGTTTGAAGATTCCTCCGCAAGGTAAAGCTACGAAACAGAAGATTGAGCTTAGCGCTGAGAAGGTCATTGACGTGGGAACAGTGGATCAACACGGTAAAACTCCATACCCGATTCCTAAGACGAAGCTGACTCTAGAGTATTTGAGAGACCATACTAACTTTCGTGCAAGAACCACCACGATGGCAGCAGTTACAAGAATCCGACATAAGATTTGTCTTGCGGCCCACGTTTTCTGTGATAAACATGATATATGTTACATTCACACTCCTATCATCACAACAAGTGATTGCGAAGGTGCTGGTGAAATGTTCCAAGTGACAACTTTGATCAACCAATCTGATAAGTTGGAGACTGGATTACCTAGAAAACATGGAAAAATTGATTATTCCCAAGATTTCTTTGCACGTCAAGCTTACCTGACAGTTTCTGGTCAGTTACACGCGGAAACCTATGCTTGTAGTATGGGAGATGTGTATACATTTGGCCCGACTTTCCAGGCAGAGAAGTCTCACACTTCAAGGCATCTTGCTGAGTTCTGGATGGTTGAGGTTGAATTAGCTTTTGCCGGTGTAGAGGAAGCTATGAACTGCGCAGAGGCACTTGTGAAAGACATATGCAATATTTGCTTGAAAAGTGTCTTGATGACATGGAACTTATGAAGAATGTCGACGAAGCCTGCATTCACAGGCTACAAATGGTTGCCTTGACTTCGTTTGAACGAGTAACACACACCAAAGCAATAACTCTACTCGAGGAAGCTGTGGCTAAAGGAAAGAAATTTGAAAACCAAGTGGAGCGGAGAATGGACTTAGCATCTGAGCATGAAAGACACTTGACAGAGGTTTTGTATAAAAAGCCTGTTATTGTCTATAACTACCCGAAAGAGATCAAAGCTTTCTACATGAGACTTAACGATGATGGAGAGACAGTTGCTGCATTTGATGTCCTCGTTCCAAAGGTTGGAGAACTCATTGGTGGAAGCCAAAGGGAAGAACGTATGGACGTTCTCATGAAAAGAATGGAGGAGAAGGGTCTACCAATTAAGGAATACGAGTGGTACATTGACTTGAGACGTCATGGAACAGTGAAGCATTCTGGATTTGGACTGGGATTGGAGCGTATGCTTCTCTTTGCTACAGGAATGGATAATATTAGAGACGTTATTCCCTTCCCTCGCTATCCTGGAAGAGCTGACCTTTGAACCTAACCGGCGAATGTAAAACAGAATTAAAAAGTTCTGTCAACTATTTTGCTAGGAGTATAATATAACATCTAATTTAATCTAATTACAAAAATATCAATTATAATACCAACTTTGGTTTTCTGAAATTAAGTCGAAAAAGAATTGAGAAAATAAAAGAAGATTTTGTGATGCTGTGAATCATGTGATTTCTCGTCATCGCAAACGAACAATGAGGCTAGTGTGATCATTTTTTAATCACCCACCACTCCACTTGCTTGTTGGTTCCTATTTATGAGTCTCAGTGGTGTGTATTCAGTTTCACAGGATTAGAATTGCCTCTCTTTGTTACTTAAGATCATTCAAATGGCATAAGAGGTCTCTTCTCATTCGCAGGTGTACTCAGTTTATGGAAAGCTAAAGGATCTGGTCCAGTCAAAACGGTGTATACTCAATGCTTACCAATCTGTGTGTGCTCTTAATCTTGCATGTTTGCAGTTTGCTGGTGGTGGTCCACACCTATAGCAACTAATCCACTTTGGACAAGATTAATATTAAGTTTTGCTCCTCTCCTCTGTATCTAAAGTAATCTCATCTCCTCTGTATTGACATACCCGCACAAGGTCACTTCCCTTCTGTCTCCCCTGCTTTCTCCATCTTACTTTTTGCCTTGGTCATCAATTACACAATGCTCTTATGTTAACATTTAATACTGTTATGTCCAAGCTTCAAGAGCAAGGACAAGAAATAAACGTAGAGGACTGTTTTGAAACGAATGGATTCCGGGGTTTTACTGAGGCTATGCTATAACATACTGAGGACAACACCATTAGCGTTTATTACATTTCCAAGCTATGAGATGATGCATAGGTTTACTTCTACATAAGTAGTCTCCCCAGGAAACACCCGGCAAGCCAAAGTCAGAAAAAAAAAACAGAGTTTTAGTTAATTGTGAAGAAGAAACGCAAAGACTTAGGAAGCTAATCATAAAACCAATAGTTCCCCAATCCCATTTGGAAGCAAATAAGTAACAAAGGCTTTAACCATTCTCTTTCTTTTTTACAAGTTTGGGCCACTTAATGATGAGAAAATGTGAAAATTTTGCTCAGTCTTTATTAGGATACCAAATTTGAGAAGAAACATATCTATTCATTCATGTGGGAAACTAATGGTTTCCAAGGTCACATAAGAAAAGAGAAGAAAATTGGTTACATTACTCAGGAATGGTACCGAGCTTAGGTCGCCAAGCTCGCTGAAGAAGCCGCTTGCTGAATCCGAACCAAGCGGGTGCTGTATCAGTGGACTCACATTGTAATCTAGCGGTTGCATTCAATTTAGCTGCCATGGCTGCAAGAACTTCTTCTTTTGTTTTCCCCTTCGGTCTCTCCTCCTCTTCTTCTTCCTCTACGGAAGACGAAGAGACGAATAAGTCTTTAAGTTTGCGTCCTGCTACGTCCTTGTGATGATGTTGAATCAACGGTTGCTGCTCTCGGCGACTCGGGGATGCAAGACTCAAAAGCATCTTTAGAGTTGTCTTCTTTTGTCGAAGCTGAACCAACGGACTTGTCCTTGGACTCGGACTTCGTGTCGGGCTCTGTGCTGCTACTCCGCACTGCGTCCCCAAGAACTTGAATCTCTGCAGTGTCGCCATGGATTTGGAAACTTTGCTTTCAAGTGAGGTTCATTATAAAAGGATCCAAAACTTGGCAACACAAAAAACTTTGTCCTTTTGATTCTTTTGAAGCGTCTTTTTCTCGAAAGTGTGTGCTTTTAATTGGAATTTTGTGGACCATAAGGACACAGTTTCCAATGGAATTCCAAATTCTGTCATTATTGATGAGATTTTGAAAAAGATAAAGTGTTTATTTATTCGATTCCTTTTGCTTTTTCTCATGTTGTTTGCTCTTTTACTTTTTTCCTTGATGTGCATAGAAGGAAGAATCATTTGCTGAAAAATGAAATAATGTGAGAGTAGATGAGAGACGCATACTGTTAGTCTTTCTTGGTCATAGATTCTCATTAGAATTCTTGTCGTGTTACTGTGTTTAGAATGAGACCATACTGTTATTCTTACTAGAATTTTCAAGGAAAAAGTAAGTTTAAAGAAAATGGGAATTTTGGAAATTTGATGTTAGCTCAAGACAGAACCTTGTACTTGTAACCAAAACTATCCACACTCACAATCATCAACAAGATCACCATGATCTTGTTACATTTGGAATCACACTAGCACTTGGTCTGTCGATCTCTATATTAGAAAACTCAAAACTCTTAGTTCTTAAACTCTCTGTTAGACAACATCTATTTATACCTAGAAATGGCCAATGGATAGAAACAGTTCAAGGTCATACTTGCGGCCTTGAATGTAATAAGTATTCTTAAAGCCGATTATTTTGCAAAAAAAAAAAACAAAAAACTCACTAAACTCTCCAATAGGTTCAATCCCACAACCTTATATAATTATATTTCATAGATTAGAAATAACTTTAAAGTTTAAATCACCATTAGTAGTTATCACAACTTCACCTTGTTTGTTGAGAATATTGCAACATTTTCTCGTTATGTCCACGTCACTTTAAGTTGGTTCATGTATATTTAGAACTTCTGAGTTCTGACTTAACTCGGTACACATCCGACAAAACTACAACATCTTAAATCGGGATTGTTGTTATTTTGTTTCTTTTACCATTGGTGTGTGTCAGTGTTGCATAATCTAGGCCAACGTACTTAGTATAATAGGCCGATTTTCAGCCTATTGATGTTTATTTACGTAGTGGTTTGGGAGTCTATTTTTGGGCTCAATAGTAAAAACGAATTGGATCACTGAATTTGAAGCTACCACGGTTGGCCCAAGTCCCAAGTCCCAACTCTGAAACTTTTTCCGGCTGTCAAATTGGTGGCCTCCCCTTTTATCGAAAACACATTAGTCAGTGTAACCCATTAACGTCAATAATTTTTTTTGTTTTTTTACCGTCAATAAATAGTCATTTCATTTTACATTGAATCTTGTTTGTGTTTCAAATGTTCTTTTGGATTTTTAATATAAATATTTTGTATAAAACACATTTAATTGTTTAGTATAAAACATATATTTCATATACCGTATATCAAATTAATAGAAAAATATGAAAAAAATTATTAAAAGTTAAATCATTTTGGAGTAAGAAGTTTCTTTCTACACGTTTCTCAAGTTTTGTGAAAATTATCAAAATGGCAATTATTGTGGTATACAGCTGTTGAAAATTCTTAACCTTAAAAATACATATTGCTTTTAGATCTAACTTCAATCTATTATTACAAGTTAGATTTGCTTCGAAGTTTCTTGTAGAACATACTAGTTATTTTTGAGTAAAAACCAAAAACGTAACTAAATTGATAAGCCCCTTTTCTAGTAAGATTAAATTGTGCCTTCTCGTAGACGAAATCGTGGCGTGCATCTAACCAGAAAAACGTTTATTGTGATTTCACTGATTTGGACCAAATCTAACGCCAGGTCATTCTGGTAAGAAAATCTTAAGGCTACAATGCTTTTTTTTCTTCTATTCATTCAGGAGATTACACGTGGCTTTAGTTCTGTGGTTAACATGTCGTTGTTTCTACATTGCAAATTGTCATAAATTGGTCCATATGAGTGCTTCTGGCACCTTTCCCTTTGTCTGTGTTTATTTAAGAATAATAATTCATGAATAGATAAACTATATTTCCAATAATTATTCATATATGTCCGAAAATTCACATCCAAATTGTGATTTTACTCTAATTTAATATATTTTCCAAATAATAAATTAGTTTTTGCCAAATTTTAAAGAGAAAATCCTTTATACAGTTTGTAAGTAGTTTTTTTTTTTAACGTCTGGATTTATTATTTATTGCAAATTATGAGAACTGTTACATAGACGATTCTACAACGGACAATTCCTTCCGACCCTTATTAGATCCACGACAGACGACACCTTCTTCACCTTTTTCTTCATACTCACCTCCTTCACCTCCTTCTTTATGTTCTTGATTGACACTTCTCTCTGCGTAGAATCCTGGCGAACGGCTATAATTGTACATCGCTGGAGATCTCCTGCACACTTGCCTCCAATAATCTGCAAATTTATTAATAAATCGCAGTATCTAGGATTCGAACCCCAATCTCTGGGTGTAGAAGCATTAATTAACCCTTGTTCAACCAATGGGCCAAGGGGGCTTCCACAGTTTGTAAGTAGTTTAAGAAAAAAAAACTGTGGAAATCATAGTCAAATTCATTTATTTGTTAACTTTTTTAAGTATGTATATAAAAGAAAGGTCATGTATCTATATTGGAAATTTCCTTTTATACTCATTGATATAAATATAAACATACAAAATTAATATATTATGAGTTGTCATATTATTAATTTGACTTTATGAGTTGTCATATTAAACACATAGCATATTATTCTTAAGAAAAACAAAAATATTTTATCATCAATGATCCGTCCGCTTCACAAAGTAACCAATAACCACCAACACAATTATTTTGGACGCCTCAAATCCAAACCTTATTTCAATAATTGTGAACCAAAAAAAAATCAAGCTATATTGTGGTAGGTGGTTCGAACCACTCATAAATATTTATGATAATAATAGTCAAAAATAAACAAAACTACTCTCTCCGGTTTTGAATAGTTGTCGTTTTAGAGAATTTTTTTTTGTTTTTAATTAGTTGTCGTTTTCAGTTTTCGATGCAAAATTTATTACTTTTTTATTTTTTATATTTATATTTATTATGCAACTTGATTTACTATTGATTAAATTATGTTTAGGTAGATAATTAATGATATTTTTATATTAAAAAACTAACAACATTAATAGTTTATTATTTTTGTGCATATAGTTAAAACGACAACTATTCGAAAACGGAAGGAGTATTATTTATTATACTTTATCAAAAAAACAAAACTATTATTTATTGTGGTCGTGAGATAGTTACAGACACAGAGAATACATCTGTCAGAAAGCTGACTCATTGTATCTTATCTTTCCCATTTTCTCTTACCTTTTTTCCTACGTGTTGCCATAAAACTCTCATCTTCACCCAGTAGCTCTCCGCCACGTGGACTCTCTAACCCTTCACTTTGGTCTTTTTAAGGCTTGCTTCAGCATTTGCATCCAAATCTCTCTTCTTTTTTTCTCTTTCTCATAACAAAAAAAAAAAAAAAACCCTAATTAGTTTTCTTCTTCCTGCAGAGATTATGGAGGTACCGGTGATTAATAGAATAAGAGATTTCGAAGTTGGAATAAACTCGATTAATGATCCTTCGTTTCTTTCTCGATCTGTTGCTGTTTCCGGAATCGGAAAGTTACACCAAGCTTATGGTTTTTGGAAATGGGGAGCTTTGATTATTGCATTTCTAGCTTATTTCACAAACTTTGTTAGTAAACTCAACAGTTTAGTTGTTAGGTTAATAAAAATAGATGTCTCTGTTTCTTCTCCAACTCTTTTTGATGATTACGATAGCGATTCCGATGTTTCTTGTTCGTCTACCGTCTCATCTGACGATGAAGAAGACGAAGAGGATGAGGATGATGATGAAGATGAGGATGTTGACTCGATCTTTAATCGAAGACGAGTCAACGGAGGTTTCCGCGTGAGAGGATCTGATTATTATGATGATGATGATGATCAGGGAGAAAATGGTAATTGCACATGGATGGGGAGGCGATGTAGTGGTAGCATTGGAGATTTGTTCTCATGGCCTGATCTTGGTGGGATTGGTTCGAGTGGAGTCGTGAAGCTTTGGGATCATTTAGATATTGATGGCGATGATGATGATCATGAGAATGTTGTGGCCACGTTTCTCAAGAATTGTAGCTCAACCTCGTCGCTTTTTTTGGCGGCGGAGAAGAAAGGTGTTGACGCCGTTAAAGTGAAGGCGTGTGATCCACGCGCCGGTTTTAAGATGCCGGCTTTGCTCGCGGAGTGGAGGCAGCCGGGGCGGTTGTTAGGGAATATTATCGGTGTTGATGCTGGTGGTGTGGAGAAAGTTTACGTCAGGGATGATGTTAGTGGAGAAATAGCCGTGGGAGATTTGAGGAAGTTTAACGGTGTGTTGACGGACTTGACGGAATCTGAGGCTGAGACTTGGTGGGACGCTGACGTCGTTATCTCGGGCTGACGGATTCGTTGACGAGAGAAAATATTGGTTGGGACGGTTTCGTCTTAAAGTTAAGAGGGACGGACGAAAGATTCAACGCAAAAATGTAAAAGAATGAGAACGACGCAACATTTTGTAAATAATTTGTCTGTTTCCTTCTCTGCGATTTATTTTAAAATTTTAGTTTTGATTGAATAAAAACCTCAGATTAATAAAGTGTTCGTGTGTGTTTGGTCGGTTACTAGTTCACTTGTTCTCTGGGTCTATGTGAAGCCACTAGCCAATGTGGCCGGTTACGAGTTTCTGGGTCTAATTTAATACTAATATTCAACAATAGAAAATTTTTAATGTAAAATGAGACTTTTTAACTAAAAATAGTCTTATACTATATACTATGTAAAAATAAATTATAAGAAGGAAATGTGAATTAAACAAGAATATATAACAGATCAGTTCTGAGAAAAATCCATAGATATATTTAGGTTTATTATAATCAGACAGAAAATTATGGATACTAAAAGTTCTGTTTTTTTTGGTAAAAGAATCCGAAGAGGTGTAGCTAATAAACCTTGTCAATGTACTGATGTGATCTCAATCGGGCTAATAGAGCACAAGATCGTGCTTTTATCATCATAACTGGAATGTTCTTGGTGGAGATGTCACAACTCACAACATAGATCACATATAGAGTTATTTTGGACAAATTTCATGCCTCAATCGATCAACCAGAACTTTAATACCTAATTAGGTGGATTTACCCGATTGGTGGGTTTTTAATTTTTCTGCCGAACAATAAAACTTTGGAACAACAAAAAAAAGCTTTAAAATAAACAACCATAATTGATATTATTAAAAATGAACACATATAACTTATTAATATTATCGTATACTATTTCAATATGATTAACTTCGTCAAAATCAACGAAATACACGACAGAAACGTGTTGATCGAAATACATTATGGGAGTGAAAAGTTAATATATGTGCAAGACTTTGACCACATTCCACATTGAATTGAACAGTTCTTTGATTTTGGAAGTCACGGTTTTTTTATTCGTGTGGTCACCAGTGGCGGATCCAGAAATTAATTTTACCCGGGGCAATATTATTAAATGATTTTAAAAATTAATAAATATTTAAAAGTTATATTTACCAAAGAGTAAAGAAAAAGAAACATGCAAATGAAAAAATAAAAATTATTGAACTTGGTTTTATTAAAATGAATATAGGCTTGTTAACAAAAGAAATAAAAATAAATTGAGCTTTTTGTCTTGTATAATTGTATAATATGAACTTTCAATCTTAATATATTGCATACAAAACAGATCTGTATAACGAAAACAAAGTAACGGGGGCATTAAATAATATGTTAACAGTGGCATAATTAAAACTCTTCTAAAATATTATTAATTTCCAAAATTTTAACAGTGGCATCTGCCCCTTCATATAATAACGTACATCCGCCACTGGTGGTCACATTTTCACGCAAACAACTCTCTTCAAGCATTTAACAAAAAAAGCCCTAGTTTTACATTTTAGTTACGTATGTTTCGTGTTCCATAGAAATAAGTGATATCATCGGGTTGTTTGGAAAAGTGATTTCGAGTTGGGATGGCTTTCTGTTTTTTTATTTACAACAATGATATAAAAACCCGGTATCGGACTGGCTAATAAGACTGGCTAGTCGGACTAATTGAACCGTAAAATGTCAGTGTAAAAAACAGAAAATATTGAACTTATCTATATTGAAATGTAACTAAAATGTTAAATAGAACATATGTCGATTTTCTAAAAAGGTCTAGTGATTAATTTTTAAAAGTTAATAATATTAATAATGAAAATTGAATTTGTCTCTTAATTTAAGGTGAAAATGTCAAAGTGACATTTATATTAAAACTGATGGAGTTTTTTTTAATTTTGTTTATTACATATTTTTATCATATTCGAAAGAAAATTTAACAACAACAATTTTTTTCTTTCTACACAACAGACATAGTCACTACGTCTACATGTAATGTAACACACGTACATTTAGAATTGAGCTGAGTCTATGATCTGGATATACAAAACCATTATAAATTATTTGTAAAACAAAACTATAATTTTGTATTGTAGTGTTGTGTAAAATTTTCTAATACGAACTCTAGTATTCATGCTGCAAGCTACTGTTTTTGAAACTGTGTCCAAATAGCAGAAAAATACATTTTTAAGAAACTAAACTTAAAACTTAACATTAAAATTAAAGTTTAAAACCATAAAATTTTCTCAACCGCTAAACCAATTATGCTCCAATTTTATTTAATACTCATGTAACATTTTCGTAATCCATGAGATTACCGAATATAGATGGCCAACTAGTTGACCAAGTTTAATGGTTTATCGTTACTCCATCTATCTCATGAACCTTTCCATGACTCTTTTTTCCGTAATACTTTTTTCTTTTTTTTTTTTTGGAATATTTTATGTAGCTAGACCATGCTGTTTAATTAGAGTCAAGATTCATTGAAGATTTGAAGAGAGAATGTAATTATCTATTGGAGTGTCACTAAGAAAAGTAGATTTGTGGACTAAGATAAAAGAAAACAAATTCAAGAATTGTAAGTAGATGAGGAACTCTAAAACTAAAAGTAAATCAATAGTGGGAAAAAAATTTCATAGTGAGCATGAATGATTTCTTATCAAGAAAAACATAGTTATATTAAATAATGTATAACAAATATAAAATAGAGATATATATTTTAATTAGTCAATTGGGCTCAACAAGGAGGCCCAGAACGTAACAAAATTATATGAAGACAGGATGATGCAAACTATGTTATAATTTTGCCTTGAAGGGTTTATGTTCAGCATTATGTTGTGCATCTGTATAGTCCTGAATTCATAAAGCTATTAATGTAATCAGAATTGTCATGTGATCCATCATATAATGCTGAACCATCCAAACATACTAAAAACTGTCTTAGATAGATAACCCCATAGTAATATGAGCAACACAGTTAAAATATATAAAGAGTTTTAAATTTCACTCTAACAGCTTTAATAAGAAAGGAAGAAAAATTACATAACTTTATAATTTAATTAATCTCTTCCTGTTGACCAGGCTTATGCTTCAGCTTCACAAAGGCGTATATTACCCCAGCAGCAAGAAAAAAGATTACAAGAACATATATCATCATGTCCAAATGCGTAGACTCCATCTTCTTCATTCTTTTTTTTTTTTTCCCTAATTCCAAGATTCTGAGATAGCTTTTTTCAAACAAACAAAAAAAAGATTATGAATTAGCATATTTATAAAGAAGAAAACTAGGTATTATACAAAGAAGAGAATCTTATTGTATCATAGAAATAAAAAGTTAATGATTGAGATTAAGGATATTTTACTTTATAGATTATTGGAATAAAACTTAAAAATTGCTTTAATTACATGCCATTAGTTTCTACTTGGTTTCATTGTTTCCAAATTTTCTACTACTGTTTACCTTTGAGAGGGTACTAAAAATTTCCATGTTCAGTTTTACATTTTTAGTTAGAAAACTTTCTGGGGATGTGCCTTTAGTCAAGTGGTTAAGTCCACTTGACTCCGCCTTCCCCACCGGAGTTCGACTCCACTAAGTCGCATTACCCCGCGTGGTAGGGATTAGATATGGATCGGGCCTTGTCGATCCAAAGATGTCAAAAAAAAAAAAAAAAAAAAAAAAAAAAAAAAAAAAAAAGAAAATTAGAAAACTTCCTAAAAGATTTGTTAAGATGGACCGTCATCAGAAAAACGGATTATTGCTTTCTAAGATGAGCCTGAAGCCCATTTTAATACGAAGCCCAATAATGGATTTTTTGTCTTCAAATATTTTGTGGAAGCCCACACGTTGTAGCCGGGGTTTTCTTGTTAAGGATTCATATCAGCCATTTTCCCTGACGGTGGAATCGGAATCGCAACCGGTCGGATTAGTTCCGATCCCTCCAATGGAGTTTGCAAGTGTGACTATTTTCTTATGAAGATCATATAAACTGTTGACAACCGAACCGTTTGTGTCAAGTTAATCATGGACGCAACCGGTTTGAACAAAAGAATATTAGTATAAAATATTTTGATGGAATCTCCTTACCTATATTCACAACGTTTTAATAACACGGCAGTGAGATGGAATATCCTTAAAAAAAAACAAAAAAATGTCTAAAATCAAACGCTAATTTTTGCAATTGGTTTAAAAATGACATTTAAAAACAAATTCCATTGGATTTATGGAAGGATTTATGTAAAAAGAACATCTCGTAAACCCTTAATTAAGTGACATTGCTTCTGGTTCATAAATGTAAGTGACATTTACACCAACTAATCACGACTAAGTGAAACAACTTATGAACGAACGAATTAATGAACAAACTAAAGTATACATATAAAACGAAAATAGAGAAGCATATTTTATAGGGAAGACTTATTCGAACTTAAAAACCAAGGGTCGAAATGAATCGGTCCGGTTCGGTGACATGTACATAAGTTGATTTGGAGAACCAAACAACGTCATCGAGCTCGGTGTGAACAATGGCATATCAGTTAACTTTTGTCGTTGTGTTCTCTCCTGACTAAACGGAGCCGCCGTGTTGTCATCACCGACGTTAGCCTCTTGGCCCTCTTCCGTCACCACAGAAGAGGACGATTCGCTGACGTCGTTAGGGTTCCGTCTAATAATCTCATCTAGACCCGTGAGCCTTTGAACCAAGGCCATGAAGTCTTCGGCACGCGTGTGGATCACTTTCGGAGAATGCGCGTAAATGATTACTGGAGAGGCCCGGCTATGTGGCCGTGGCCTCGACTTACACGACGTCGTTTTCTTGATGGTGTGGGATTCTCCGGCGAGTTTTAGCGACGGAGGACGTGAGCCGTTGATCTCATTGCATCTTGTTGGAATCATGGTAGGTAAATATATCAAGAGTATGGAGAATTAAAGATCAAGAAAGCTTTGAAAATAAACGGAGATCTTTGTTGATATAATACGTATATATGTAGAATTGTATATTTGCGTGTAAGTATGGTTAAAAATAAATAAATCGTATTTTATTGCAGCCAACTATTCTGACCGTTGACTTTATTTACGATTATACTAGTTTTGTAGTAAAACGGTTGTTGTCGTTGAATAGTATTATAACATGCCTCAGGTATAATCCTGTTTATTAATAGTTTCTGACACATCAAAAATTCATGGGTTGAAATTCACATATTTCTCTTCTTTTTTTAAATTGCAATTTTTTTTTGATGAAATTTCAAAACATTTCTCCAAAATCTGTATTTCTCCTTTGCAATTTTTTCGAAACCTCTGATTTTTAAAAATATAATTCAGTCGATTTTTAGTTATTTCAGAAATGCACGATTGTATCCAAAAATAAATTTTTATATTATTTTGGTGGAGAGTTCTTCATATTTGTTCATGTTTGAATATTACTGGTTGTGACCATGCAAGGTTGGCTGCAGATGGTTGAAATGGCTTTACTTCTCTCCTTTTACGTAATAAGAAATTTTTAAAAAGTTCAAAACTATCGGCTTTTTATAAATTAAAATAAATAATTAAACCCACTTACAGGCAGCTGAAACCATTAATCTTTTTCCCAAATTGCTGGGTATTATAATGATTATCATTGTCATTGTTTTGTCTATTTAATACATACATCTGTAGAAAATAAGTAAACAACAGATTATTTTTCTTTTGCAATTGGGAAATGTAAAATTTTAATCTGGTTTTAGACAGAATTTGACTTTTGCTCTATCGGCTAATTGAGCTTCTTGTACATCTATACTATAAAAATGCACTTACATATTTCATGTGTGTCTTTGAGCCCTGATTCGATTGCCGCTTGGAAGGAAGATAAATGTTTACGATGAGAAGATGTATGAGTTTCGGCCAAAATTCTTCGATTAACTTTTGATAAATTTCATTATCAAGGATTCATTATTCAATGACAATAGTAACAAGTAGGGTTCTTCCATACGGGTTTTTAACTACAACTATACAAATCATAAGTTTTTGTCCACGTGATTAAATAAAGTATATGATATAGATATAATGTGTACATGTACCATGAGAATTCGAAGACGACTTGTAAAACACTAATTGTTTATCAAAATTCAAAAGTCTATAGCCTTAAAGTTTCCATTACTAAACCAACATAGTTGTTGTGGAATAACAAGAGTGAAAACAAGGTCAGCCTCTTTTCCCTTTTTGCTTAGTGGTTTTTTATTTGTACATTGTTGTGTCATTTATATGGATTTATATTATTAGAAAGCATGTTATTGAAAAGAAAAGAAAACAAAAAAATCCAGCCTTCTTGGCTTAACATATAACCTGATTTTGGTTTAAGAGGCTGAACGACACATATATAGTATAACTTCAATGGTTCAGATCGGAGAAGAATCTAAATCTTCTTGGTAAGAACAAAGCCAAACTCAATTTATTCCAAAGATACATATTTTGTCTCTATTTTTATGTGGAATATTACATGAATGATGAATCTATTTAAGAAATTTAAAATTAATAAAATAGTCACAAAGATTTACAAGTACTCGTTCATCTCAAAACAAGATGAAGAGTACATCGATCTCGTCAAACACTTATGCCTAGCAACTATCTTCACTAGTTGTACTTACATACATACATAGATTCTGATTTACTTTCTTAACTCACACTAAACAAATAAAAAAATCTGAGTCAACCCCAAAAGGCCAAAACTCTCAAAACCTCTTATAGTCCTTTTTCATTAAGCTTAGATATTGAACTTTTTTAGTTTTTTTTTTTTGTTATTTCTAAACAGTTTTTTGATTCGAATTTTTTCTAGTGAGTTTTTAACTAGAATCTCCATTTGATGCCACAATATGTATCAACAAAATCTTGTTACAATATAAGCTTGTAACATTAGTAATCCTGGTAAGCCCAAAAACGAGCCCAAATATCATTAGGTAGGATGAAGTAAAACATATTTGCACAAACTAAAGCCCGAAGCAAAGAGCAAAACAAGTCATAAGCCAAAAACATGGAGCGTAATAGACCCTGTTCGTTGCAGAGACGCTGTGACAGAGACCGGCGACTAAAAAAAAAGGTTTTATCTCTCTTTCATCTCCCTTGTATCTTCAATTCATCCTATCGTTGCGACTCCAAATTTCATGATTTCGGAGTCGCCGAAAATAACAGCGACACCACACTAAAGCTTTATTATGAATCAGCGACTGTCGCCGGTGACTTCTTCCTTGAATTAATGAGTCGCTCGCTTCTTTAAAAAGGTGTCGTCGGAGAGATCGTGCGACTCTCAAAAGAACAGTCTTAAATTGGAAAAGTTTCTTAGCAAAAAAAGTTAAGAAAAAATAATTGGAAAAGTTGAGACCTCGAGATTATAGGATCACGCGTAAACCGCACGCGTACTATTGCATCATGTAGCTAACATTTGGATCTAAACTGTGCCTATTGTTGTTGTTTAGGCACTGTCATATTTAATGGAACCAAATTATTATATGCTTCGGGAAAGAAAAACTCAAATAAATTAATACATGAACGAATGATTCAATTTTCAATGAATTTTGGCCTTATTTCAATTCTTACACACCTCGGATCTCTCCCATCTACTGTTTGTTTGTCTTTTTGGTCTGTTCGTTGTCCCTTATTACATTTGTACTTACATTTCCTTGTTATTTTAATATTTCTTCTATTCCTGAAAATTTGATGTTTTAAAGTTTACACATATATTAAAAAATAATTATGATTTAATCATTTAATAATTTTTTATTTTTATTAAATATTTTTAATAATGTATGAACCAATAGTAATCTAAAACAGTTAATTATTTGTAATCATTACGCTTTGAAATCTACGATTTGTTAATATCAATTAATAAAAAATAAAATAAAAAGATAGAAAATCAATATTTGTGAAACAAACCTAAAACACTAAAACATCAAACTTTCAGGAACGGAGGGAGTATGCATTAAAATTAACTTATTTCTTAAACATTTTCTATTTTGCTTCAAGCAACAACATTTTCCTTTGGTCAATAAGAACATATGATCACGCATGTCAGTTTCTTGTTTCACGATACACATTTGTGTTTATTGCACTATTTTTTACTCTCTCTGTTCTTAAAAAATTGATGTTCTAGAGTTTTCACATATATTAAGAAGCAATTATTGTTTAATTATTTGTCAATTACTTTTTTATACTAAATATTTTTTAATAACTTTGAACCAATAGTATTAGAAAACAATTAATCATTACGTCTTGAAGTTTACTATATATTAATTTTAATCAATAAAAAATAAAACAAAAACCTAAAAAATCAAACTTTGTGGAACAAACTAAAACTCTAGAACATCAAATATCTAGGAACAGAGGGAGTATTTGTTAATTGGTTTTCATTACCTAAACAAAATATGTGTGGATGTTTGGTTAGACATTAACATACTCGCGAGGTGTTTTTAAATTCATCATATTTTTCTCTTTATAGGAAAAATAATAAATCATGTAATATAAAGAAAAACTATGTAAAAAAAAAAGTGCCAGTACACGATACACCGCAATGGTCTTCCTTGTTTCTCACGATTCCATGTTAACTCATTAAAATCATAATTTATTGTTCTATTTTTACCGTACTTATAAGAAAAGAGTCTCTTTGATCGCCGAGATGATGCCAAAATATAAAAATAAAAAAATATACTCCCTCTGTTTCACAAAGAGTGTCGTTTTAGAGTTTTGCACACAGATTAAGAAAACATTAAATTTTTTGTTTTTTCTAAACAAAAACATCATTACCTATATACTTAAACACAATCTGCCCAATAATAAAACCATCTGCAGAATACTAATAGTCATAAAACATAAAAAATCATTAAATTTTGCATTGAAAACCTAAAACGACACTCTTTGTGAAACAAAAATAAAACCTTAAAACGACACTCTTTGTGAAACGGAGGGAGTATAAGAAAAAAGTCTTTCCTCCTAAACCAACTGAGTATGATATTAAACTCTTGGATTTCCATATTGGTATGAAAGGCATGGAAATTTTATTGTTGTGAATCAATTCTTCTACTTAGATTTCATATATTTTTATATATGTGTATTCTTCTTGCATCTATGCTGTCCAGATCATGAAAAATGCGTAGGGGAGAAATTTCATATTAGCCCCACAATCATTTCTCCTTGCTCTTTAGGTCAGCTAACTTTGTAACTAAGATAAACAAAATATAGTTAGCATATGATAGGAGAATCAAAATATCTTCCCAATTGCATGATTTTATCATTTATCCCTTGCTCTAGAGGGTAGGCACGATCATCACATGCTCTATGTTGTTTTCAACGAGGGTAAACTCAAAGTTAAAACCAAAATATCAATGAAGACAAAAATTAAAAGGTAACAATCTTCTGATCTACATTTTTTTAACGAATAATTTATTTAAGAAAATACCCTAACATATTTACTGATATAACTTTAATACTTGTTTGTGCAAAGATGTAATTTTCTATTTTTAATAAACATATATGTGTCTTTTTAAAAAATTTAAATATTAGTTTCTCTAAAAAAACGTTGAAATTTTTGTGTATTCAGATTTCTAGATAGTATTATTTTATGAATATATATTTGTATTTGAAATAATAAGTGATGGTAACATTGAATGATAGCATAGTGTTCAGGGCTTCAGGGCTTCAGGGCTTCAGGGGAGTAACTTCTGACTATGACTTTTCGGTAGTTAAAATAGGGTTTCCTCGTAACTTAAATGCTAACATATCATTCTCTCCGGCTAAATTCAGAGTTTTATAGAATGTCGTGTTGGAAACTGAGTTTTGTATGTGGGTATTGCTCTATATTTTGCCAACAATTATAATATCAAGTAATTTTTATTTTCTTGATTTTTTAATTTTCAAGTTGTGTTTGGTATTTTCCCTCATATTTGTAGTTTACAACTGTGTTAATCGCAAAAACTTGAAATTGGATGAGAAACAATAATGTAAACGTTGACAAAAAAAAAAAAAAAAAAAACAATAATGTAAACAATTTTTCCAACCTGATTGTACTTTGAAGGAGGTGATTTTGGAGGTCTTCTTTTAAATTATGTTGACTTTAATACATTTTACTCTTATTAAGGGAGTTTTGGAGGTCCACTTGTAAATATAAAGGAAAACACACTGGAAATTATATTTGTGATATCTATTGACATGGTGGTTAAAAATTTGATCAACACATATATAGTTCAACTGATTTCGAACTTAAAAAGCAATATATTTATGTTTTTACTTTCTCATCATATACGAACTTTTTTGTGTTGATCTTAGTTCTAAATTTAGCTATATTATTCTTTCTTCGCATAGGTCCATTACTAATTACCGAAATTGAACACAACACTTCATGACGGCAATGAATAATTTTATTTGTATTGTTAATTAATATTTTGATGAAGATATACACGAACGTTGGATTCTTGTTGATTTGGTCTTTGAATCAATTGGAGTGTGTTGTGGTCTGGTTTTATTGTAACAAAGGTATCAGAGCCTTACGATTCTCGGAATCAATGGAGGAAACAAGAGCTATGACGAAGGTGGAAGAAGATGTGGTTCGTGAAACTGCGGAAACGTTGGGTTTGCGAATAAAAATGCTTCATCGGAGAATTTCATGGGAATAGTTTGACGAGAGATGGTTAAAGGGACTTTGTATGTTCTGCAACGAACTGGACCATTATATTGTGTACAAACCATCTCGACCATACCATGCATGCCATAATTAGTTGTCAATAAATTCATTAGTTATAGCATGTGTTCAAAGTTTGACGTTTAGTTATTTTATCCTTTTTGACATTGTGTTTTGACTTTTTAAGTTTGATAAAATTAAATATGCTGAAATGTACAAAGAATATTTGTATATAAAAATATAGAAGAACAGTAGACTGATTGAAAAAGGTACAAAGAACCATGTACTTTGATTCGTAAACCTTATTGTATTTGAACAAACAGCAAATAATCTTATAGAGTTTGATAAAATTATATTTTCATTTGATGCAAAGCTGTCATTTGCATGCATTTACACAGTTTGGGGATAAAGAGAATCTTCCTTTCAAATTGGATTTGTGATATGATATGGCGAGATCAGGTAAACAATTCGATGTCATCAAACTGTTAATTTCAATTACAGAGATTTTACTTCTTCTTGTTTCTTTGAAAAAAAGCTCTTGTTTTATTTCTTAATATGTAGTGTCATAGATCCGGACCTTTAAACCATGAACATTTTAAAACACAACAATCCTGAAATTTGATTCACCTAGTAGCTAATCTCATATTATTATCCCATATAATCTCTCTTATATTCTTAACAAACCTCTGAACAGTGCCAGTCTGACATATTTCGGTACCCTACGCAAAACTTAAAAAGTATAAATAATAATAATATTAATGAAATCACATCAACACTTCATATAATGTTTTCAAATTTCAAAAACAACTGAAAAGCCCACAATATTTTTAATCACATTAAATCAGAATTTCAGTATTAAAGATAATAATGAGTTTGTATTAAAGACAATAATGAGTTTGTATTTCAAAAACAATTGAAAAGCCCAGAAAATATTTTTAAAAATCCTACAGAAAATATTAATAGTAAAAAAGACTTAACAAATTTTTAGTTAAAAAAGCTCTCCAATTTTGAGGCTCGATGGATTATTATTCATTTGAAATATCATTACTTCATTACGCTAAGCTACATGCTTTGCTTGTAGAAAAACATGATAGAATGCCATTAGGCGTGTTTGACAAAAAAAAAAAATGCCATTAGTTATCTGCTTTCTATAGTACATTATACCATGTTTGGGGTGAGTGTAACTGAAGATACCACACAAAAAAAAATGCTAACATCATATGAAGGGGATTTTTCTCATCGAAAAAATTTATTCATAATAATCTCTAAATATCAAAAAAAAAATCTCTATTAAATTTTGGCAAAACCACCGTTATGATTAAATTTTCGCATAGTAGTTTAGATTAACGCTTTTACATAAGTCTTGCTTTCTAGTTCTTTAAATTTCGATTTCATCTTTTTAAAGTTTTTATTCTATTCAGTAGGAAAAAAAAATCCAGTGTTACATTTGCAAAAAAAAAAATTGACAAAAAAATCTGCCAATTGAAATATATAGTTGTAAACCAATTGAAATATACTCAAACAGATGGGAGTATGGGACCACCTCCAAATTTACACTACGGACAATACACAATCTAACATTCAATTATACATGAGAGGAGATATCTATGAGTTAGCTAGGTACATATATATCATTTTCCTTAGATTTGAATGAAATAAATAATTGTATATAAAGCGTTGTTGACCACACCTATATCAATGGTAAAAAGTTTTGATAGCAACTTCTGCAGTCTACAGTTTACGTGCCAATATTATTGTCTTTGTTTTCTGATCAAGTTCTGTCACAAATTATGACGCCTTTATGAAACTTCAAACAACAATGGTGAACAACGAGAGAATAATAAATGAGTGATAGAGATCGATGGAAATAATATTGATCTTTAATGGAGGAAATATACTTTGTATCGCAGTGTAGTTTTACATACATCTAAAACACTAACTAAACACAAAAATAAGACGAGTTTAAAGTTCTTGGTTCTAAACCAAGACCACCGTACCAACCACGTGTAGTTTTCACAAAAAATGATCTTCTATTACAAATTTTGTTCCATAAATCTTATGTTTTAGTTACGAATTGTTTATACGTGGTGCATGCACTTGAAACTCAAGAATCAATATCTTTGTGATGAGAGCTTATAGATCCACGGCTAACTAGATGTGGAACAAAATATCGTGTGGGGAGTTGTATAAAGAATCCAGCAGCTCGTTATGTCTGTTATGATGAAGATTTAATTGAACCTAAAATACTTTTATAATAATAACTTGGACCAAAAAGGGTGTTTTAAAGTCCAAACAAATCATTACAGAGATCATTGAAAACTAGTCGAATAAAATCTATCTAAGATTGTCTTTTAAGATTTGGAGGATTTCGTTTTGATTAGTATGAGTTGTCAAATCTGACTTCAAAGAAGTTCGTGGGGCTGTCTGAATCTAAAAACTCCTTGCGGCTCAGGTTGCAACATTCTGTTTTCTTCAAATTTAGATAATGCAAATTAATACATTTTGCTAGCTAGTTTCTAAAATAATTTTAGAAGATTATGGCTTATCTATTTTAGTTAACTCAAAATGAAATGTATGAATGAGAAACCATTCGTGTTTTGCCTTTTCCTTTTTTGACATCAGTTCCTGTATTCTTAAAATTATTTTGTTATATAATGCTAAACTAAAAGTGTATAAAATAATAATGTAAACATAAAACGAAACAGAAAAACTCGTTTTTAGACGGCATAGGATTATGTTGGCCTCCAAAACCACCGGTTAAGCATCCTACGTAGTCAATTCAATTAGACATTCAGGACGTCTAGGCAACTTTTTATGTAGTTATAAGCTATATTTGATGGTTCATTTTCAGTTTCTTCTTGATAAGATGGTGGTTTTCAGTCTACAAACTATTTTTACTACTAATGAGTAATGACTAACTTTATGTTTATTCTGAAATTTATTAAAACATTTTTTCTATAAAATCTAAGATTACATATATTTACAAATGTAGTTAAGTATGGTGCTAATCCAATTTGTTTTAATATAGATACACAACATGTTATAGAATACCAATAAAACATGTTTACTTAATTATTGTAATTTCTACATGTTACTCATTTTAATTATGAATTATTTGTCTCCGTACATATGATCCACAAACCTTTTTATTTTTTTGATCCACAAAAATTATATCATACTATAATTTAAACACTGTTTTGATCTGGTGAAGATGATATCTTCTCCAACCGAATGGTCGGCGTTTTCAGTGTACTTGGAGGAATTTCAGAGCGACAAGGAAAAATTCTCATCTTTCTCTTTATCTTTAATTTCTTGTAATGCTAATGTAAAAGCGGATCATCTGGCACAAAAATTCGTACAGAACCGCTCCATATCATATTTGTAAACAACATTTCCCATAAATGGTTTTTTTTGAGCTCTAATTAATTTCGGACGACAAAAAAAAAAAAAAATAAACACGTAGAGTCATGGACAATCAAGTTGCTATTGTCAAGGTGGAGATTTTTATTAAACGAAGTAACGAAGAAAAACTTTAATTTTGGAACAAAACTGAATATTCATTAACTTTTCCTTTAATCTTGGCATTGAATAAGATACAACAAATAAGATTCGTTATAAAAATGAAAATAAATGTCGTAAATATGTTTCTTTGCAAAATTGAATTTTCATTTCCGTTACGACTTTAATTTGTTGTCATTTGTCAAGAAACATAAAACGAAATGATGACTCATGTCTCATCGAGCCGGATATTGAGCTTTCAAAACCTCGACTTCCGTTTCCAAAGAATAGAAATAGTATACATTTTATACAATAACAAAAAATACAAGAACTCTATCAAAAAAAATATATATACAAAAAGGTTTTATTTGTTCTGACGCCAAATGCAAACACTCTCTCTCCATGCCGTTGCTTTCTTCTCAATACACAACATTTCTGCAGACTACAACAAACAAACAAGGAAAAAAGAGCTCCTAATTTTCCTAACGATCAAAACTTTAAATCAAAATTATAACTTTTGAAAAAATATATGGTACACATTACACAAAAAAACAAGAAACTGTTACTACTAAATTACTTTTTTCAAACATTGAAAAATATTTCCCATCGATTTAGTTTTTTTAAGGACTAAAAATGGACATATGTGTTCTATGTTTTTTCTAGAATAAAACCAAACAACAGCAAAAAAATGTCTTTTTTTTCTTCCAATTTTATTATTTCAAAAATAGTTCCCAAAAATGAGCTGTAAAATAGCTGGAAAAACAAAAAAAAAAACCTAATCTTCCACCAAATGCCGGTTCACAATCTTTACGCTTGGCTCCAACACTTGCTCTTCCCAAATCTCTCTCCACTTCTTCTCCGACGAACTCTTCATCATCACCGCTTTAAACGACGCCGTTGCATCAACTCTTTCTATTTCCCAACCAGCGTCTTTTAGCATCTCTATCTTCTTTATCTGTCTCTTCGCTAACGTCCACGTGTTCCTTTTGATATCCTCCACCGCCTTATCGTACGCCGCTTTTCTTAAAGCATCGTCCCACTTTATCATCTTCTCCGGTGGATACTCTTTGAAGTAACCGTCAAACTCCGGTACACCTATAGCTTTCCGAATCCCAAACCGGGGTTTTAAACCGGATTTAACCGGGTCGTAGAATCCAGATAGCTCTTCGAACATACCTGAATCCATCATTTCGTCGACTCTTTTGAGAAGATAATCGTAAAGTACAGTCTCCGATACATCGACCCAGATGAAACAACACTTGTAACGCAAATCGGAGCTGATTAAACCCGACCCGGAAGAAAAAGGATCGATCTTTGGGTCGAATCGTTGAGCTAAGACTGCGTGAACGAAAGAGTTAGATCCACCGGCGATTATCGGAAGCTTTTGACGAGTGGTTATCTCTTTGACGACATTTGAAGCGGCGGAGCGAAACTCTCCGGCGGTGAGTTCACCGTGTTCGGGGTTTAAAACGCCGAGGAGATGGTGAGGAACGCCGCGACGGTCTGGTAACGTAATCTGATTCGTTGTGATCTCTAATCCTTCGTAGACTTGGATTTTATCGGAGTTTATGATCTCTGAAGGAAAACGAGTGGCGAGATCGACGGAAAGTCTTGATTTTCCGGCGCCGGTGGCTCCTAAAATGACGACGACTTTGTCTTTTCGATTTTGTGACTGTGACTGTTCCATGCGTATGGATGATACTAAAGGTTGGTGTTTTCGTCTCCGTTTGGTGAAAGAGAGAAGAGAAGAAGAATGTGATGAGAAAGACGGTGACGTCGTCGTCGTGGTGAAGCGATCGGAGATTATTGGGAGGAGGAGGAAGTTGAGTTCTGTCATTAGCTAACAACAACACGGAAAGAGACAAAAGTTTCGTACGGTTCTTTTTGTTGTGTGTTTTTGAAACGATGCACCACACTACAATATAATCTCTCTTTTTGTCTCTCTCTTTCTCTTTCTCAAGCTTCTTCACTTCAATGGAGGTGGTGGCTGACCTCAAATGCGTCACTATCTTTTGGGTTTGGAGAGGGTTTTAGAGGAGAAATGAATCATGAAATTGAGGTTACAAAATTGTTATAATAACACAGTTGCATGATTAAAACCAGAGAGCGTTTTCTCTGATTTTTTAAAGCTTTTAAAGGACCATTTGTTATTATACCTATAGACGTGAATGAAACCTAGATATTAACAAAGAGGAAACGATGACAAAAAAATAAATAAAACATCACTCTTTCTTCAGGTATCCCAAGATTAATTTGTTTTTTACTGACATTTATTTTAAGGAAATAAAATAATGTGTTTGAAAGATTTTTGTTTTGTTTTGGGTTGCAATGTGTGTTTCATCATTATTATTATTTTTAACACACAAATGTGGTTTATCATTTAAAATAGGAAGAAGGACAAAGTGAAGAAGCTATATTTACTGATAAAAATAGATAGCTCATCTAAATGGCAAAATTGGGAATATAGCTTTGGGTTTTTAAAATGCAGATGAAATGTTAATGCCACGTGTCGGCACGTGGGAAGAGTATAAGAAGAATGGGAGGAAAACAAGTGAAGGGTGTGGCAAAAGAGACGCGTGGGAAGAGGATTTATTGGCCATTGCGATTAGCGAGAATTACAACATCACATGCCTCACTTAACAAACTCTTAATTGTGTTTTTTCCTCTTTGTTTAAACTCTACACACACCCTATAGTCTTCATATGTTAATTTGGAAGCAATGAAACCATTTTTTCTCTAATTAAACCGAATGTGGATGTGAGATCCGAAACGGATGGTTAAACAATTAATAAGTGGATTTTATGTAAGAGAAATGATTTAGTACAAATAGTAACTAACATAAAAACATTTATATAGCATAAATTAAGTTCTTTGAATATCAGTTTGTGAGAGTTGCTCGTGTAACGCTCTCCTTGATTATGGTATTAAGTTGTAAATTACTGTGTGGTTTTACCAGTTGCATTCGATGGATCCCTCATCGTCTTATTTGAAATTTGCTTAATGTGTATGACAATTGGAACTCGGTTTGGCATAGCAAAATCGTGGATTAATTGCACAATTCACCGAATATATATATATATATATATATATATATATATATATATATATATATATATATATATATATAATATTTTTGAAGTTATTGAACCATGTAACCAATCCACGATGTCAAACAAACAACAATTGGACATAGAGCATCCGGATCCTGAACCACGAAGATGATTTAGTATAGATACTAATGAAAATAATTGAATTTACTATATAAAGACACATGAACTGCATGTTTTTTCTTTCTAGTTTACCATGTTTTTAATCTTCTCGGACCAAAAATCAGACCATGTAAATAAGTCCACATCTAAGAATGTATATTACACATTTTATTTCTCTCCATAATTACGTACGTACAACACATTTCAACTGCTTATTTCTGCGAAATTCGTTATTAAGCTTATTCTATGCAACGAAGACAAACATAACCGATGGGAATAATCTATAGGTGCTTACGTTGAAGCAAAATGGTTCCTTTTGTTCGGTCGTAGGCTTATGATGTTGATGTATTTTATCATGTAGCTAGCTACTCCTTGTGCATTAATTATTAAATATGAAAAGTATTGGAGTATTTTATAAACTGTACACCAATGTTTTTGCAAAGTCAACGTACGGCTTCTCTAATTCAATAAGAGAACTACAATATTTGTTAAAGCTAATCAGGTTTTCTTATCCATATATTTAACTAACAAAAACTTTCTCTTTCACCCACATTATCATCAATTATTATAAGATATAAACCGACACTAAATACAACTAGACTAAGATTCAAAATGTTTCTAGTTTATAGATGAAATGAAAAAATGATCCAAAGTGGGTCTTCTTTATGTCACCGATTCAAATGGATAGGGGGCACTATAAGAGATATTCAAAACATGGTTCAAAATAGAACCGTGTTATTTTCCATCATTTTTATTTCAAATTATTTGCCCATTAGGAAGACGAGAGTGGTATATGGGGAGAAATTAATTATTAGAAAGAACCCCTATAATTAGAAAACTTGAGAAATAATTTTGAGTAAATGACAAAGAAAAATGTAGACAAAGCCTCCACTTGGCTTCAGCACAACTCAACGGTACATTCATCATCCGGACCTGTATTGTATCTGTATCTAATTAATGTTAACCTGTTGCTCTAATCATGATTAAGTGCGTAGGTCTTGTCTCTTATGGAAAACAGATTATATATTCCTTATAACTTCATTTTAATATAATAATTAGAAGATAATAATTGTTAAAGTGTTAAACACTATACTTACGTCCAAAAAAGTGTAGCGCTAGAACTGAACTTATAGAATAATCAATAATCATTGCATGTATTAAAACAGTCAGCCATCTGATTTTATAAACAGATTATTATATTTCTGACTTTATTTTCGAAGTCAAAAAAGGAAAAAAAATAGGTGACTTTTTATTTCGACAAAGGTTTGTTATCGGTTTCGTATTCAACGACTTGAACAGCTAATCCATACATAGAAAAACCAAAACTTGTCTAAACTGGTCCAACTGGTCTAAATTAGTAGTAGTCAAAGATCGCGAATCGTGACATTTACGGTCTACATATGCTGAAAATTTGTTTGAACTCTCATATGAGATTTTCCGGAGCTATATAAAATCAAAATTTACAACGTAATTTCGTATGTGGACATAGTCGACATAATTCTGGATGTGGGTTAACCTTAGTCCGGAAAATCAAGTTTTTTTTTTATTTCGGCAAGGTAGACAGAAAAAACTTCACCATAATCTTTGTTATATCATCATCAGCCACCAATATATTAAAAATCATTTGAATATAAATTGAAATTTCTAAAATTTTCTAGTCTTTTTTTTTCTTTTTCTAAAGATGTAAATTTCATTAGATGAAAATTGAGGCTTTTACAAAAGAAATGCCTACATAAAAGTAGGCAAGGCAAAAAAAAAATGTAATGCAAGACTACAATATGATTTAAGGAAGATAGTGAACTAACGAATACAAAGAACCATCAAGTTGTGCAATCTCTTTAGAAAGTCTGTCAGTTGAAATTTGGCCCAATTGGTTTATCTGGTAGCCAGAAATGCAGGCGGCTTGACTACTTCCTGGCATTTAGTCGGAAGGCATTCCAAACTCGGGATAGGCAGAGTGGTAGCCCGTAAGGGTCTAACCGTTAACACAGTGGACCAGTCCACTATGTAACACCTCGGTGCGTTTTTACCGGGGCCGACCGGATAACCGATAGGGTTTATCAAAAAAAAAAAGACTATGCATGCACCGCAATTGCTTAGTGAAATGGTCATTCTCGATCTTATTCCAGCAATGCACGAACAATCTTCAAAAATTCTGAGATATTAGGATTTAGATCTAAATCTAATATTAATAATACTATTATAATTTTTTTCCCCCACATAATACTATTATAATGGTTTATCGTCGTCAACTTGAGAGTTGATTCTGAACTTCGTTCGCGAAGGAACCGGACTTTTGACGGACCTGAAAAAAAAAAAAAAAAAAAAACTTGAGAGATATGTCTCTTTTTTATTCAAGGGATTTATTTAGTCAAAAATATAGTTTCTCTTTTCTCGTTTTAATAATAAAGAAAAATAATTACAAATAATAATAAATAAATAAGAAAGAGAATCCTAGATCAAAACCAAATACAATCCGAAAATATGATTTCTTGGCAAAAATAAATATATCTTAAAATATTAAAAATGGATGTAATGAACATCCTTAATAGTCAAAAGACATCAAATAACATTCCGTCTAATATCTGATATGCATTTTACCTACGTCGAGGTCGTTCTCTTACCACGTTATACTTGATAAGTAAGACACTAAGACTGTAACCGGCTAAGATAGCATCATCATTTACCACTAACAATGTCACAAAAAGAAAATGACGACTATTTTCTTGGAAACTCTACCAAACTTGTTGCACGCTGAAAATAAACGACAAGCAGCTTCAAAATAGATAATACGATATAGTACCATCTATATACGACAAGCTGCTATGTAATAATTTATTATATAAGTTAAATGGAACGATGGGTCTTGTAATAATTTATTAAAGCTTAAAGCTGAGAACGAGGTTTAGGTACCTACTCATGACGTAATAAAGAGATGAGATAAAAAGAAAAAATGTTATAGATACAATAAACTAATTGAATTCTTCAAATGTTTACAAGGGAAACACAACATTATGATGATGTCTATCAAATTGTGTACTTATAATTTTTTTTTTAATACAATGTGTATATATAATTAATTTTAATCGTCTCTGCAGATTGAGCATCCACATGCTGTCATGCTCTGCATCTCCCACACGCTTGTCCCTAAACAAACCCGTATTTGAGACCCAAACAAAAAGTACACCGTCGTTTTAATTAAATAATTTCCCTATTCAAGAAAACAATACGAGTTTATAAAACCACCTATGGATATAAAATATGAATTGGCTGAAACTCCGAAAATTTCATGAATTTTTATAAATTGATCAGTTTAATATGATAATAATTATGTTTAAACTTTAAACATTATAAGTTTTGATGATTTCTTGTGCCAAATATCAATGATTTGTTTGCAAACTTTGTAAACCTCAACGTCAAAATTATTAAGAAAACCACTTTATAGTACTATGGTATATATATATGTGAACTGTAAAGTATTAGTTTGGAATTAAAAAAAAAAATTGTCAAATAAGCTAATGACAAATATTGTGACTTGTGAGAGGTTCTTGCAAAATGTTGATTAATTATATATTTCTCTGCTATTTTTCAACCATTTAGTTATATAGACTAAATTGGTTGACAGTAAACTTAAAGAAAAAAGATATTCAGCTACATCAACTATAACGGAATACATGACTACACATGCCAAGTTTAGAAATGTTACAACCAACTACACTAACTAGATGTATTGCATGTCTACATATACCAATTATATGACGACATGTGGTCAACATCACGAACATCTTATTCTGGTACACTAATCATCGAAATCCGGCGTTGACCATCGTTGACCGTCATTGACCAACAAAAATATTCAAATTTTTTATTTTTTAAATTTCAATATTCAAAACAAAAACAAAAATAATTCTATTGAATCTTTTATGGTATTGTATAACTAAAGAGGAAAACACATTCTATATTCAACTTAAATAAATTTTGTATATAGATTTAATAAATTGATTATTATAATTAGTTAGTTTTTTCAATTTCAAAACTAAAATAAAAGTAAAATAAAAATAATAGCGAATTACTTATTTTTACATTGTCAATAAAAACATTAACTTCTTATTTTATAAATGTTTTTGTTAAAATCAATATCGTTAGATTTTTTATTTGTTATATATTAAAAAAAACAAATTGCGACCTTTTTTTGTTGTTGATCCGTTATTACGAGAATTTTTTTGAATAATTTTAATTACAAAAATTAACAATATATTAAAGGTAGACTAAAGAGTATGTAAAATTTTTTATATTTTTTAACTATGTATTATGATTTTAATTTTAGCAAAAAAACTTAATAGTTTTTTTTACCATGCAAAATTTAGATTAAAAAGTCATATACTCAATTTTTCTAAAAAATTAATAAAATTTATTTTATTTCACTTTTAGTTTAGTTTTGAAGTTGAAAAAATCAACTAATTATTAAAATCATACAAAATATTTTTTGTTAAATATAGAATGTGTTTTTTACTATACAACACCATAAATGATTTAAAAGAGTAATTCTTTTAAAAATATTTAAAAAAAAAAATTGAATATTTTTGTTGGTCAATACCGGTCAACAATGGTCAACGTCGGATTTCGTTGATTGGTGTACCAGAATAAATGTTCGTGATATTAACCACATGTCGTCATATAGTTGGTATATGTGGGCATGCAATACATTTAGTTCGTGTAGTTGATTGTACATTTTTAAACTTGGTATGTGTAGCCATGTAATACGTTATACTTCGTGTAACTGAGTATCTTTTTTCCTAAACTTATAGACTGATTTTATTGTGTAGCATAGCTGTTCTGAACAACCTCAGAAATAATTTCAACTATATTGGGCTTGGGCCTAATAAAATAGTCATGGGCCAAATAAAATAGTCATGGGCAATTTCTTCGTGCTAACTTTCAAATGTCCAAAAGGTATTTCCCCATATGATCTACAATCAAGGTGACGGAGGTAATTATTTTATTGAGTGGTATGATTGTCCTAGAGAGACCTGTTTTGATCAATCATCTAAAAGAACCTCTGAGCTTGAGATTGTCTTTATCTTTGTGTCCCCAAATGTATAAGTTAGGCCTGGGCATTCGGTTATCGGATCGGATTCGGTTCGATTTTTTCGGAGTTCTTTTTTTTTGGATATAGATTTTCATATCCATACGGATAATTATAGAATTTGGATCGGTTTCGGTTTGGATATTTCGGATTTCGGATCGGTATGGATATGATATTCAATATCCGATATAACCAAAAATCTAAAAATAATCCGATTAATCCGAAATATCCATATTGAAAGATTAGGGTTTTATGCTTATATGCTAGAGGAGTGGATCCCGTATTGTTAGGAAAATCGAGATTAGGAAAGTGGATCACGTATTGATAGGAAGAGAAATCCAGATAAGGAAAATGGATCTCGTATTGCAAGGGAGGACTAAGGTGCTAGAACTTCTAGAGGAGAGTTCGGATTATCCGTCGGATATCGGATCGGATCGGGTATTATCCGATATCCATGGATATAGAAATCAAAAACTGATCGATTAATCTGTCGGATACGGTTCGGATTTAAATCCGCTTTTTGCGGTTCGGATCCGGTTCGGATTTTCGGTTTCGGATTAAACGCTCAGGCCTAGTGTAAGTGCAAATCAATCCCTGCATAATTAAAGTCTGGAGTTTCGGTGCTTGGAAGTGTACACAGGCGAGCAATTAGCCAAAACAAAACTCTACCATTGCATTCAGGAAGGTGACGTAGATGAAAATATTATCACCTGCTTGGCTTGAGCCACTAAAATTCTTTATTCTTTGGGACTAATTACATCAGAAAAGCACAAAAGTATATATAGGGCTTACAATGAAACCACAACCTTGTCTCTTGCTTGCTTAGCTAGCGCCTCTAACGCTACATCAACCGCATCTGGTAAATCATAGTTAGTAGCATTTGGGTGCGCATAAGTTACGCTTGGGATCAAATCGATGACTGTTTCTCTCATTTGAACCACTTCGCTCTCTGAGATCCTCAAGAGCTCTTGTTCTATATGAGTATTGTTCTTTTCGTCCATAAACACTGAGTAACTTCTTTTATCGTCTGGAAGATACCACAAGTACTGTGTATACATAGTGTGTGGTGAGAAAAATACCGGTATGCAGCCGGCTAACATCGCATCAAATGTTGACCTACGCGTGTATGAGTCCCCCGGTGCTTGTAGACAAAACCGTGACCTAGCCATCACTCCTAATACCGTCATCGGGTCGTGACACCTACATTGACCAAATAATCATGGTTAAGACCAAAAAAAAAAATGGATATACAAAACACTTAAGATACAGTTGAACAACCAAGTCTCCTAGTTGAATTATTGTTACACCTCTTAGTCAAATAAGTTGAGAGAGTTAACCAATGAAAATGTAATGTGATAAAGTAAAACAATGTGCCAGTAGTTATAATGTAATGTTTATGACTATGGACCCCTAAGAAATTGTGGTGACTGGTGACTTGGTGGTGTATTAAATAATGCTTAATTGCAAAAAAACAAAATTGCTAATAAAGTAAGAAAGAAAAAACCTGGACCCTCCATTTTCACACTTGAGAAGCTCACAATGGCTCGACTCAGCGCATTGCTTGATCAGCTTGTCTCTAATGGCTGCTTTCTCCAAGCCCTTTCTCGGCCCACCGACAAAACTAAACAAGTTTGGTCTATCGACTCTTCTCATCTTGTCTTGCCACGTCACCATTTCTGCTGACGTGTACGGGTGAAAATAAGAAGGATACGGTATACCAAAGTGATTGTCACCTTTCCAAGGTTGCCTCTCCACGGTCAGCACCGACATGTTCTTGACACGTGGCATTTGCATGAGCATGTTTGCTCCAAAGTCATCAGTGTCGGAGGAGCGCATGAAGTCCCAAGCTGTCCTCCCTATAGCCAAGAAATGATCACGACCGTTGCTTCTCTTCCACCATCGTTGGCCACTAATATAGTCAACTAATCTGACGGCTAGCTCGTCGCGGTTGGTCAGGTTTTGCTCTCGGAAGACGCTTGAAGCGTAGAGGCCACCGTAGAAAGGGACGTAGAAGATGTCGGCATTGTTTGGCTCACACGTGCGGCACGGGTGGTTCTTTACACGTGCGTGGAAGATCATCTCGGCTATGAACTGGTGTGTAGCGAACCACGAGGTTCTTCCGCTGCGGTAAAGAGGCTGACCGAGGCCATTGTTGGCTACGTGGGGACACATGTTGGTGTAGATGTTTAAGTGTCGGCAGTTTTGGAGGATACCGATGTTGAACTCTTTGGGAAGATCGTAGACGTAGACGGTGAAATTGTGGTAGCATTTGCGGGGGATTGAGGCTGTGAACTCTGTTGTGAAGGGGAAATGGAGAATTAGGAAGAGGAAACAAATTGAGAAGGAGAGAAGCAGAGTGAGAACTATCAATTTTATCGTTTCACTGTTTTTTGGGTATTTCTCCTTCTCTTTGTCTTTCTTCTCCGGCCAGTGATTGATCTTGATTTGCCTCTTAGTGTAAGTCATGGTAAATGGAGTGTGAGAGAAATATGAGGTGAGAAGTCGTGAGATATTTAAAGAATGGGACAATGAGTGTTATTACTTTTACTTTGACGTTTCGTGGAACATGAAACCCGGGACCTTTTTTGTTTTCTAATGTGTTTTATATTCAAAATTGTATTAGTTGATATTTATTTAAACCAAAACTCTTTCCTATTTTTATTTATTATTAAATTTATTTTGCATATAATGAAAAAAAACAAAAAAAAAGTCATATTCCAGTATTTCTTTGCAAAAGTTATTTGAAACTGCTTTTGTTCTATATCTTTCAAAAAATTTGTCGGTAACAACTTGTCTTGGTAATGGAGAAATCTCATAATCATAATTTGGTTTTAAGTAACCTTTGTCGATGACAATAGCTGTAATATTATATGCTTTCCTGCTCTAATGAAACAACAATTAAGAACTTATAAGAGGTTTAATTGTTTTCACTTTGGTTAAGGGTATGAAGTTACATGCGGTTCTTCAAACCATTGTTTCCTCTGTTCGTCTTTAGCTTCTTGTCCAAGTCACATTTTACACTAGCCAATGCACTACTTCCTTTTAATTGCAATTTGCTTTTCTTTTTTTTGGCTCAAATCAAAACGTGTAGACCACATTTTAGAACATGCATGATCACGACATCTCCACCAAGATTTCAGCGGGTCTTGCTTTAAATGTTTCTATCTTCGTCTCAAGAACCTATTGTTTGATCAAACACTCGTAAGTTAATGTACCAAAGAAGCCAATTAAATGACAAATGTGATTGGGTCATGTAATAAAATTATTAAATGATATTTAATAGTGTGACAAAAAAATGATATTTAACAAATACAATATTCATAGTAAAAATATGTTGAAGTGGCTGTGTAACGCCCCGATCAACCTTACCAGTTGGTTCCACGTTCTCTCTGGCCCATGGGCTTACCCCTGTCTGACGGCCAGTCCGTTACGTCTGTGAAGCTTTAAAGACTTGTTTACCGACCTTACAAATCACCACATCATCTTTTCATGTGTTTTGTCCTCACCCACATAGTTTCGACAATCACTTCCCGGAAGTCACCCATCCTGAAAGTACTCTAATCCAAGCACGCTTAACTGTGGAGTTCTCTCAGTATTGTTGACCGAAAAGATAAGTGCACTTTGGTGAAACATAGGTGGCCAAATCAATTCTTTTTAAACCTCTCTGCATGCACTACCATATTCCTGAAACCAGAGTGTTACAATTCACCCCCACTAACTGATCGCAACGTCCTCGTTACGCACCAAGACCGTAACCCCCGACGGTGTGAGCCCTCTTGACTCTACACACGTCTGGGTTCGGCTCTGATACCACTTGTAACGCTCCGACCGTCCCTACTAGTAGGCCCCACATCCTCTCTCGGGCCCGTGGGCCCACCCCTGTCCGACGGCCGGTCCGCTACGTCCGAGAGGCTTTAAAGACTTGTTTACCGACCCTACAAATCACCACATTATCTTTCCCTGTGTTTTGTCCTCACTCACACAGTTCCGACAATCACTTCCCGAAATGTCACCCATCCTGAAACTACTCCAACCCAAGCACGCTTAACTATGGAGTTCTCTCAGTACTGTTGACCGAAAAGATAAATGCACTTTGGTGACATACGTGGCCAAATCAATTCTTTTTAAACTTCTCCGCATGCACCACTATATTCTTGAAACCGGGGTGTTACTGACTTTAAGCATCCATAGCTTCTTCTTACATTAGCATTCCTACAAAATTTGATGAAAGGCATTTAAGTAAAGAGACTAATTATATTCAATAGGAAAATTTGGATGTATAACCAACAAAAAAAATATAAACTAAGAAACTAACCTTAAAAAAAAACTTACATTATAACATATGTGTAATATATATTATTACAATTTTGTCCTCACCACTAACCACCACCAATGGCCACCACTGCCGCTATCATCACCACTACCGCCGTCGCCGGAACCACCGCCGTTGCCAGAGCCACCGCCGTCGCCGGAGCCACCGCCATCGCCGGAGCCACCGTCGTCGCTAGAACTACCGCCGACACTAGAGCCACCACCGTCGCCGGAGCCACCACCGTCGCCGGAGCCACCACCATCGCCGAAGCTACCGCCGTCGCCGGAACCACCACCACCACCTTTGGTCATTTCACCTACCCTTTAGGTTAGTCAATTAATACATATATAGTGCTATATTCTTAATTTTGTTTTGAAAATGTGTTATTCTTGCAAATCACTCTATTCAATAACCTAAAGTTTGAAAAATGAATTAAAAAAAAAAAGTTTGAAAAATGAGTGATATAGTCGGGTCATAAAGAAACTCTTAAGAATATAATCTAGTGTGGACATAAGAAACACATTTATAAAAACAAGAGGTCTTACGCTACAAAAACCTAAATAGGAAAAAAAATACAAATCTTGAACTAATTTTCAAGCAAACATGTTGGGCCTGTTCGTTTGATCATTTGGCATTTCTATCCAGATGGTCCATCTAAATGTTCCATCCAAATGCTCCATCTAAATGTTGTTCGTTTCAATTTTTGGATATTCATTTGGATGGAGCATCTAAATGAACTTTTGTTTGTTTGCTTAATTTTTATAAATCTTCATTTGCATCTAGATGACTTTAACAAAAAAATGACTAAAATACCCATACTTTTGATCTAATTATATTTTAATTATAATATTAGCTATATTAATTTAGTTATTGCTCTAAAATATATTATAACATATAAAAATTAATTTTACGGTTTTAGCGAAAAAATATGATTTTACGATTTTGACTGGAAAATATGATTTGCCAAAAAATATGATTTTTACAGTTTTGGCGGAAAATTTTGATTTAGCGAAAATTTTTGATTTTATAGGAAAATTAAGTTTTGTACTTTTGGCGGGAAAATATGATTTCACGGTTTTGGTGGAAAACACAATTCTTCAATTTTTTCGGTTTTGGCGGGAAAACAGAATTCCGTAATTTTTCCGCCAAAATCGTGATTTTAAAGTTTTGGCGGGAAAATATGATTTCACGGTTTTGGTAGAAAACACAATACTTCAATTTTTCGGTTTTGGCGGAAAAACAGAATTCCGTAATTTTCCCACCAAAATCGTGATTTTATAGTTTTGAAGGGAAAACATGATTTCATGATTTTGGTGGAAAACACAATTCTTCAGTTTTTTCAGTTTTGGCGGGAAAACAGAATTCTGTAATATTCCCGCCAAAATCGTGATTTTATAGTTTTGGCGTGAAAATATGATTTTACGATTTTGGTGGAAAATGTTAATCTTCAATTTTTTCCGGTTTTGGCGGGAAAACTATGATTTTGCGGTTTTGGCGAAAAAACATGACTTTGCGGTTTTGGCGGGAAAATATGATTTTATGGTTTTGGCGGGAAAACATGATTTGGCGAAAAATATGATTTTGCGGTTTTGGCGAAAAAACATGATTTTGCGGTTTTGACGAATTCCACAATTTTCTATCAAAAATCATGATTTCACTTTTTGGCGGGAAAAAACTCAATTCCGCGATTTTATGATTTTGACGAAAATGAAATCTTTGATTTCACGATTTTTAGAGATTTTTTTTGGTGCAAATATGTGATTTTTAAAATATAAAATGAGAAATCTATGGAAATAAACATTATTTGATATATGATTGTAAATGAGGGTATATTTGTCATTTGTTATTTTTGGCTGAATCATCTCCATTCAAATGCTCAATCATGTTCATCCAGATGAGTTTGACAAATTTGCCTAAAATTACAAACTCATTCAGATGATCCATCCAACTGATTCATCCAAATGCTCTGTTAAATTGTCAAAAACGAACATCATTCTTCATCTCCATCCAGATGATCCATCTGAATGGAGAAACGAACGGGGCCTAACATGTTAAGCCTCAAACACCACATTTGGAAGAAAATAAAAAGACAGATAAGTTTCCACACATATTATTGTTTCATCACACTAAACCAAATCAAGTTGAGTTTTCAAATTTTAATTTTCAGAAGTACTAATAATTAAGATTTTTTTTTTGAAGACGGGGGTAACAAGTTCACAAAAAATATCTGTCCATGTTTGTTTGTCCACGTCCACGACCAGTAGAAAAACACCAAGGAAGATGCATTTGTCTTACTTAATAAAGCCCATCCTTCCGGCCTTCCAAACATTGAGGCTCTTAAAATGAGAGCTTCCTTATTTTTAGGGCCTTGTTACTTCAAAAGAATGAAGATGGAGCTCAGTAAGTTCATAAGGCCGACAATGATTAAAAATTTATTCATCCACATCATTTGAGTCATTTAGCAAGAAAGTACAAATGTACAATATGCTAACATAACCAGATCAGAGTAAAAATACTCGTGATATGGTTTAATGAAATATACCTAAACCTATGAATATCTATTTAACTTTTCGGATCGAACTGATGATCACAACCAAGATAGTTTATTTGATTTCTGAATACTTAGGGTTCGTACTTCAATTCATCAGCAATTGTCTTATGATTTCTCTTGTGTGGTTCAGAAAAAACACAAATGAGAGAGAATAAAAACAATGAGGCTAATTAATGGTAAGTAGAGTAGCATGGTTGCATGCGGCAAGGCTAGTATAGGGCTATTATTATAACTGTTTCATATATCAAAAAGGAAAATCTCTTCTTTCCTATTTTCATCAATAGGTACAGGTAAATAACATTTATATGTTACTGCAACTGATATTAATCGTATAAATTAATTTAAATTTCTGTAGAGTCACTTTTTGTTATCAATATTCATCATTATTTATACATAGTTCTATGATTAGGATTAATATGAATTATTCTTATAATATTGTGTATTTTAATAGTTTTTCTATCTTTTTTTTTATAGTTTTTCTATCTTAGGTAGGATAGTGTTAGGTTTTCCATGGATTATGGATTTTCAAGTTTTTATAGATAATCTACTTATGTTAATTCAAACATGTCAGTTATATAACTTATAAGTAATGTTAAGATTTTGTCTATTTGTGTATTGATTTCGGTAATATATAGACATTTCAACGAAACTAAAAAAATAATGGTTTATTAATAAATTTTGGAATCAGACGTATCATCATATATATTTTAGTTTTATGATATTCTCATAATCAAGGGATCACTAATTTATTCCTGGAAAAGTTATAAATTTATACATATATACTGTACTATTTGGCAAAAGCGTATATATATAAAATCTCACAACCTAGCTACTAGACTTCTCTATTCCTAGCTTCAGTAGAAGCAGAAAGATACAAAATTTTGAGTTACAACAAAAATAATTTACTCACAATGATAACAACAACTCGGTCTTTTCAAAATTTCTACTTTAATTTAACTCAAAGATATTTATGAATAAAATATTTTACATTTGGTAAATATATTTGAAACTGCTAGTTAAGATCATGTCCCCACGTGACTATATAAAACTTCCACACAAGTTTCCATCAAGAGATTTTCATAGTTAATTAAGACAATAGAGACATAAATTAATGAACACGAGAAATAAGAGAATGATAAATGAAGAAATAAGAGTTAAGAGCATGCATGTAATGTAAATGGAAATGCAAATGAGAAAACAAATATTAAGGCAGCAACTTTCAACATTCTTCTGCTTCTTGGACTGCACGACGGTCCAGAGTTTTTGAATCGATGGCAGTGTAGATTGATTGCTATTTAACAGTTAGCTGCAACATTTTTAGTGTAGTTCTGAGCCTATCACTAGGCACATATCATACCTACTTCTATACTTATATAAATTTCATGTATATGTATTTATCTATACGTATAGCATATTTATGTATGTATTTAATATACATATATACATGTAGAGATGTGGTGGATAACGGACGTAGAATCCCGAGATAAATCGGAAGAAAGGTACGGGACGAAAACGTTGTTGCTTGACGGATCTGTCTCTACGTGTGTGATGTTGGCTTTTACCGATATACGAAAGATTTGTAATTAGTTAAAGTTGTCTTCACATTGCTTTCTCTCTCTCTTTTTCTTTGTCCTAATCGTGACTTGTTCACATCTTTCGTTCGTGCTTCAAGTTTTTAGAGCTTTCTATTTTCTTTTCTTTTTTTCCTATTCCAGCACACAACCATTTAACTTCGTCTTTCTAGTGTGTAGCCACCGTTTTATCTTCATCACTTATATACTAGATTAGGAATTCTGTAATAAGCGATTATCTTTTTTACTTTCTTAAAATACATATTTTTTTTAAGAAACCCGTTCAAATTGTATGTCGAAATCTAAACTAATCTCATGGCCTTTAGATAAAAAAAAACATTTTTTCCACAGTAAATGTTTACAATAATAGCCAACGTAAACTTGCAATGAATGGACTCTAAAAACGCATTGTAGGATTAATAACAAAGTGTATATTGAACCGATACTAAAAGCATTTACTTGTCAAAGCATCTCTAACATATATGAAAAAAATTGTAGATAGGAATGTTAATTACGTTTAAAATCTTAAATTTGGTCCATCCTAGCTCTAAAAATCAAGGATCAAATTTAGATTAATCGCGAAATATCAACTGTTTGGGTTAAAACTCAAAAACACTCAGGTCAAGGTTTTTCCAAACTTAAATATCTTTTTTTAAACATTATTTTTAAGGGTGCGTGGGGCTAAAACGGATATTCTTTTATATATATATATATGAGGTGTAAATTTTTTTGGCCTAAGAGATAATTCATTTTGGCTTTGACAATAATTCACATACACATATCTTCAACTTGTGCAAAAAATTTCATATTTGTTAATATTTCACCAACAAGAGATAAAACAAATTTTTATGTAGTAAGAAAATAGTTAAGATACTGACAATAACATTTTGGAAATAAGGATACAGAATAGTACGTTTTATATATGTCTCGATTCAAATCTTATATTCTAATCTTCACTCAAAGTCTCAAGCATCTCAATATGACAACCTAAAAGTGTAATAGGTGCCTTGTTTATACAGCCCTGCCGTGGAACTATTCACGTCTCTTTCGTCCATAAATTTGATATCAATTTACATTATTTGGTCAACATACTTTTGAGTTGACATCACCCGAGAGAATAAGATCATAAAACAAACAATATAATAATAAAATAAATTCAGAAGTAGGATCGGCCGAAGCTACATAAGAAAAATGTCCAATCAGGTCGGGCTACTGATAGACCGGTTTGGGTTAACTATATATAGCGAGACAAAGATTTAAAAATTGTGGGCTGATTAATGTGATCCCTTCCATATCAATAAACATCTAATTTTATTGCTTCATTAATCTAAATATGTTTTACTACGATATAATGAACAATCAGTTTGGTATCATGGATCGATCATAACGACCATAGCTAATAAATTGCATTTATTATATACGTGTAGAATATATACTTAATTAATTTCCACATATGTGCATGTGTATAAGTCATGAGTGTATATACATACATGCATATATGTAGACAGTGATTCGTACCCAGCAAACGTTGCTTGGAACGTAAAGACCTATCTCTGTCTGTTATATACAAATTACGTACTAAGTACTAACATATGCTTCTTCAAGTAGGCCAGTGTCCGTACAATCAAACATTGCTAGCTAACTCATGACATCAGAAAACCAATAGAAACATGTTAAATCAATGCAGATCAAGTTAGAAATTCGCCAACCTCACATTATGGGTTTGATTGGTTGCGGTTGTTAGCGGTTGGTACCAATTATAGAAACCGCTCTATACCGCTTTGAACCGCTCCAAATCGCTGGATTTCAAAAGCTTCTTCCCGCAAGCGTTTGCGGTTACGGGCGGTAGCGGTTGGAATATTAATCTTGTATTAAAATTTCTTTATTTTTGAATAATTATCTAGTACTTTATTTATGGTTTTAATTATTAAGCATGTTCAATTTTTCTAATATTATCATATAATAATATATTGGTGTTTTTTTTTTAGTAATATTTCTTATTTATTTTGGTCATTTTTTTATTTAACTGCTATCGCACCCGCTGGTTTACCAGTCATAAAACTCCCGCAAACGCATCATTTTCAAACGCTAAACCAGTCGTTCAAAACGCTTGGTAACGCTTGAAGCCGCAACCGCTCGCTTCCGCAAACTCCCGCAACCGCAACTGCTGCATTTAAACCAGTCAGGCCCATAGTCACATATCTCTATATATGTATCTTTATATTCTATGTGTAGTCTACTATAATTTCTTCAGACAAGGCAAGGTACACTATCGATGTGCTTGTCCAACATATAATTCTTTTGTTATACAGTTTGCTCATGGTTGCGCACAAAAAGAAAAACTGTTTGCTTATATTTTACGATCGCCGCTATATATAATGATCCCTTTAGGGGTTTGCAAAAGATCCCTTTTTTTGTCAATTGGAAAACAAAAAGTTATCGTAAAAATGTTGCACAAAAGTTAAAATTTTGCAAAATTACTTCTGAATCATAATTTATTTTGTATATTATGAAAACTATCCTAATAATTCGATTTTTTTTTACCATAAGAATCATAATTTACTTTTTTCTATGCATTATAGTACACTATTCGAGAGTACTAAATAAATTAGCTGATTATGGATGACAAATATTTATGTAGCACGTAAAGTGGGTGTAAATGTTGGTCAGTGTACGCAAGTATAAATTTTTATTTTATAACCAAAAACAAACGAGTCGATTTTTTTTTTATATAGGGTTTTTAGAAAAATAAAGAAAATGTAAGTAGTAGTTGATAGAAACTAGAATAAAGCTGAAAATACAAAGGGGAAGTTTTACTAGTTAGGGGAATTCAGCTTGCATCTAACGGTCTCCATCTGGATCTAGTTACTTCTTTCTTACATTTTATAACTTTATATACAATAAAAATGTCCTTTTTTAATTTTGATTTTGAACAACCAACACCAAAACCCATAAACCAATTCCCTCCAATCCCCAATCCTCACAGCTAGCTTCAGGCCAAAGTAGCTGAGAGTTCTAGATGAGCTCAGATAAAGGCTGTTCCAATCTCACTACACATTTTATCATATATTATCAAGACAATCTTTCTCTCTCTCTCTCTGACCACTTTGTCCGGTTCCTCTGTCCTCTCGTTGTTCTCTAATATATATTGCAAAAGCTTTATTTTTTGCTTATAGTAATCACTTCCATTGTGTATCCATAAATGGAAACTTTGTTAAACGTTTACCTTTTAATTTATATCCAATAGTACACATACATGATATATGGTCCCTCTCATCTATAACTATGTTAACTTTCTCTTAAATGAATTGATTTAACATCATTTGGCATCAGTACGATAATTTTTACATTTTGTATTTATTCCGCACTAAAATCGAGCACAACACAAATTATAATGTTCGATATATACTCCAATAATAGACATAAAACGAAACCCGGTTGAGATTAATTAGATACTCAACTAAAATTCGACTAGACCAATAAAAAAAACACAAACATGTCATTATGATAATAACACATGTAGGATCCATGTCGTTTAGACAATTCTAGATCCCTACTTTTACATAGAACCAACAAAATTACAAAATAAGAGAACAAGAAAATACCCAAAAAAACAAAAATAAAATAAAAGAAACGCAGAGGGAATCTATTAAAACTCAGAGCGAGTGATGATCTTGAAACCGATTGATGGGGAGCCTAAGAGAGTGATCCAAACGCTGCCGTGAAGCGTCACCATCACGACCTTGTGGTGGTTCAAGGGGCGCACGGACGCTGCTTGAGCCACGGATAGGGAAACCGGTCGGACCAATGGGTGCACCAACACAAGTGTAGCTCGGTTCCACGGGACTATCGGCCATGTAATCAACGGTTGTGGTAGTGGGGAGGTTAGGGTTTGGAGAGATGCTTCTGCTGCCTCTAAAAGATGGGTTCAAGTAGTAGTCGTTGAAGTGGTTGTGAGGAGAGTATTGGTTTGAAGAGTAAGGATATGGCGGCGGCGGTGGTGGCATCGGCGGTTGCGGAACCAAGTTTGTTGAAGAGCTTCCAGGGTATAGCATTGGTGATGAGTAAACCGACCGGTATATTGTTGGATCCGTGGTATGATAGCTGTCAAAAATTCCAAGAATCAATTCATATGATAATAAAGCACATATTTACTCGAAATAATGATAATAAGTACATTTAGTAACTTATATTTTATAATTATGAAGTTTTTTGGAGGAAGAGAGAGTACCCGAAAGGAGAAATTCCAGGTGGGGTTAATGTATCGTTACGGTAGACCAATTGACGAGCTTGATTCAATGTCTCGGTCTCCCTCTCTTTAAGTTTATAGAACCAAAAGGACATCAAACTAATTTTAGTCTTAAATGCAATTAGTTACATCTATCTACTGGTACTTAGTTGTAGTCAAAGCATGGATGTGACATCAATCATTTATCAAAGACAAAGAGTTATATAGAAAAATTGGGTTTTATTTGGACGAACTAAAAAGTGTGAATATATATGAAGTGTGGATTATATGAAAGTTAAAAGAGGTTGAAGAAGAGTGTATATAAAGGGACATACCTTGTCGGTGGCGATTCATGTGGCCACCAAGAGCTTGGGATTTGCAGAACTTGAGTGAACAAAATCGACATTCGTACACCTTCCCACTCTCATCTTTCCCTTCTTTACTTCCTTTCTTCTTTCTTTGACCTAATTACCAAACAAATAAACCCTCACATTAACAAGTATAATCCAAACAATACACACTAATACTAGTCTAACTATAACTATTTTCATAAAACACATTAAAAAAATTAGGGTTTTTCAAGGTATGCATACCAGAGGAAGAACCTTCCTCGAGGGCTTGCTTATTGCCATCTTTAGAAATATCATCTGGAAGATTGTTGAGGTCTAAGTAATTCTCCTCATGCCTCCTGCCAGAAATTTCAATAAAGAGAGTGTGAATTTAAAGATTAGGAAATGAATAGAAGATAGAATTAAGAAAGTGATCTTGTGGGGCATATACATAGTGGGAAATGAGAAATTGGCGTGAGATAAGACTTCTCCCGGAGAGCTAGAATAATTGAGAATATATATTAGAAGACTTTCAGTTGGAGGCGGCACCACAAAAGGAAGAGAAAAAACGAATAGAGAGTAGTAAAAGTTAAAGAAGAGAGGTTCGAAAGTTTTCTATCAGTTTATCTGCCACAAACCCTCCCTCCCTTCTCTCTCTTTGTTTCTCTCTCTGCGTGTGGAAACTAAATTAGCAAAGTGGGTCTCGTGACCTTAAAAAGATAGAGGTGGTCATGTGCGCTTAAGGGGATTTAATTAAACCAGAGAGAAAGTGTTCGTGTTTGTGTTTGTGTTTGTGTTTGAGTTTGTGTTTGAGTTTGTGCGTGTGTGTGCATGTATGTGTGTGTGTGTGATGAAAGAGAGAGATGAGAGGGACATTTCCTGAGTGAAAGGAGATGCTAGGGCTACTACCCTAGAACCCTATTACTGTGCAATTAATTCATGTTAAAAAAAAAGACAAACCCTTAATATTTCAAGAACTCTTTTTTTTTCAAAAAGAATCAATGGGTTTTGGATCTTTATACATATCTTCATATAAAATAAAAAAATATTACAGAAATTTCCTTTCAACTATAGTTAAAAATTTGAACTGTAGATAGTAAAAAAATCTTGAAGAGCATGCTAATTGTTTGTTTTCTCATTTTTGAAGAAATGATTATATGTTATTATAGATTTTTAGGATATCTACGAATAAAATAAAAAAAGTTACGTCAAAATTGCACACATAATGGAAGGAAACGTTAAGTGTAAGCTGCGTTATTTAGAAGGGTATAAACTATAAAGAATATGATAAACGTTGTACTTAGTTAGGTTTAATTATTATAAGGCATCTTAAAAGAAACAATAGTAGTACTTTATCAACAATGAATTAAATGTGGAAAGACACATCTAGCGAATCATTGTCTCTTGATAAAGAATCTTTCATGAATAGTTTGCAGCTCAAAGATGGTCCTTGATGAACTTGTGATCCTCACTTAAACACTCAGAGGAAAGAACCAAGTAACTAAAAGAGAATAGATTTTATACTCTTAAGGACAATCCGAGACATTGCTAGTTCTATGGTCCTGCTGCTTTGAACATTACATTTTGAGAAGTTTTACAATAAATATTTGTATATAAATGTAAGAAAATAGTTAGCTAGTAATGGTCCCCCATATATAGATGTAACGTTATGCTATTGCTAGGCCTCTCCTGGGGCATCCACATCAAAAAGAAATTTCTTTCAAAATTGTTTTTTGTACCCTAGGGTTTTGCAAATAGGACATGCAAGTGTTGCTATCACATAACTAAATTATTAGGGTCCTTTGTGATCTTAAGTTAGATATGTATGTCGTGTATTATCCCTACCTTCCCATTACTTGTTTTTATTCTTCAATATTTCATGGTTAATATAATCTTATTGTAAATTACCCCAATTTTCAATCAAAAGACATTAGAATGCTATCAAGTTCCCTCCATACCACAGGCTCTTTATACTCTAGATATACCTTGCAGAACTAACGTAAGATCTATAACACTATCCGATCCATAAAAGAATTAGTGTCTGTTTATTAGATATTGTGAGATTATTCACATTTCACAATTCACACTCACGGAAGCGTGCGAGTCACGTGTCAAGAGGCTTGAAGGTCAAAACTTCAGACTCAAAAAAAAAAAAGTATGCTCGTGCCGACCTACAAGATAAAAAGGAGTAGTATTTGTTTAAAAAGTCAAGCCCAACACCGTTATTTCACGGCGTTATGTTTATATGATAAGTAGAGTATGAATGGTGACGAGACAGAGATTGATAATTTCGATTTCATCAAATCAAAACCAATGCAAAGCCAAATTTAAAGCCCAACCAATCATAGTCGACAGACACTAGCTAGGAACATCTTTTCTTTATCGTGTTTTTGGTCATTTAGTAATTAGTTAGATCTACTTAATTTTGTAATAATCATAAGAAGATATGGAACCATAATAAGAGTTTTGCATGTGGATAATTGTGTAAATACACTAAGACCAATATTTTACAATCTCGCCAATCGAAATTTAACACCATTGATCGTTTTAGTTGTTTTATCATTTTTTGTTTGATTTTTTTTCATAATTTAAATTTAAATTTTAACAATACCTTTTCTTTATTTCAGAAAGATCCACTTGTAAGTAAATATAAGCGAAATCATTTTACCAACAAAAAAATCGAAATCAATAAAGAAACAAATTCTTTAATTAATTTTCTTTTCTGTTGTAAGGTGTTAATTAATTGTTAATGAGTTAGTATTGATTTAAATTATAAGTTAAATATTGGTGTATAAGTAGACATAAGTCGATATTTGTATATGAATTATGACATGATCAATAACTTCTATCTTAGGTAAGATGTTGATTGCTTGTTACAATATCCAATACATAAGAAAACATGCATCATCGGTATAAGAGAATACAGAATACATGAATATACGGTACAAATTGGACTGATTTTAATTAATGTGTTAATGATGAGGCACCAAAAACCCGTGTTCAAAAAATCGCTAGGCGCTAGTCGGGCGGTGAGGGTGCACCTAGCGCCTAGCAAAAAAATCGGAAATTACACGGGGATTAATCAGGGATTAGTTTTAGGGCTATTTAATATTTTAAAAACATATTAATCCATTATAATTAAGTAATTTATATAATATTGTTTTTAAAATTGTATTAAATACATGAAAACAAGATTTTAATTTCAAATTTATGATTTTTATACAAATTACGAACATAAGTAGGACGTTTTGAATTTTAGATGAAAAAAAAAGTAAAAACAAAAAAAAAAAAAAATGGGCTAGGCGGTCCAGGCAGACAAAAATTGGATCTCCGATTTTTTTCACCGATTTGGACAAAATCGCCGCGGTGCTCCTCCGATCAGCGCCTAGGCGGCCGATTTTTAGAACAAGGCCAAAAACCATAAGTTTTTTTTTTTTTTTTGTTGGGAGGTTAATGATTTGCATAAGTTATGAGTAGGAAAGAGAGAAGGGATCAGGTGAGGAAGGACCACACTACTACTCCAAGACTGTCACGGCTAGTAAGCTACGACTTCTAATCTCTCCCTCTTCATGTAACATCTGCAACTCTCTTTCGGACAATCATACTTTTTTACTCCTTACTCTCTTACGTGGTCCTTCCCTTTGTTTTTCTTTCTTTTTACCTTTATATTTCACAATTTTTCTTTTTGTTTCCTATATTTTGAAATGGTTGATATGAAGAATACAGAAATTTGTATATTGATACTTCAAATAGTAGGAGCATAATAATTAAATTGTTCTGTATCTCCTTGTCATAACTCTTATGAAAATCATGCTAGTGCTTGAGAATAATAAGTTGTACACCGCAAAAAGATAGTAGTAATTATGTAAAAGAAGTTGAACGTTCAATTAATACGGTGCAAAAAAATTGACCAATTAACTGATTTTATATCACCTAAATCCTAAAGTGACAAATCTATCTTTAAGGAAATCTGTTTATATTAGTACGCATTGCTAAGGTGATAAGCACATT
>NW_003302554.1:13130572-13317361 GCF_000004255.2 Arabidopsis lyrata subsp. lyrata
TTCATCACGACAATGCATACATATTATGCATTTGGATGATGTTCGTCTTTGTATTTGGTTGTCCATCTGGATGGAGATGCAACTTTGTTTGTTTGCTTTGTTTTTAAAAATTTAGATGCATGTAGTATCAAAATGACTAAAATATAAATGTTTTTATTTTAATGATCTTTTTATGATTTAAATAACAAGTACAACAAACAGTTTTCAAACTATTATCATTTACATATATAAATTTCTATTTTCATGAAATCAAATATACATTTTGTACTAAACTTAATAAATCTAATAAAATAGTAAAATATATACTCTCTTATAGTTTGATCACTTTCATACCAAATTCGATTATTAAGTAACATGAACGTTAAAGAAGCACAAACACATATTTCGTAACATTTGAAAGAAGACACAAAGAGATATATAAACAATGACAAAACCCTAACTCTTTTTTCTCTTTGTCGGGGAATCGAAGCCGATGAAAAATATGGGTTGATGTAATTTTTTAATTTTACATAGGAGTATTTTAGACATTTTTATTTTTTTTACTTAAACTGATACATTTGAGTGCATCATTCAAAATCAGCTGGATTTTTTGTGTGTTTTCTAGATAAATTTAATAAATTCATTTAACTGATGTATATAACTGATTCGTTAAACTGCGTAGGAACGAACATCATCCATCATCTCCATTGAGCATTCACATTCACCTGAGGAAACGAACAACACCTTAATGAAACACATTAGATAAAAACGCAGAACATTTAATATCTCTTATTGGAATTGATTTTAAACCACAAAAATTTGAGTTTCAATCTCTTATCTCTTGAACCATCTGAATTTTTCGTGGCTACTACATTCCATTTTTCGAAGGACACAGTTTCTGTCTCATAGAAATTCTGGCCCACAATGCAACAATTCTGGTGAATATCTTCTTAGATTTGTACAAGAAAGGCTAAACTAGTGCTAAGCCTGTATCAGTTAATGGACCATGTCTATGTCAATAAAGCCCATTTGATTTTGCAGCACCCTTGTTTTTTTCTTTTTTTCAAATTCAAGGTAACTGAAAAATATAAACTAAAGAAGGGAAGGGTTTGAAACACTCACAAATGATATTTAGTTAGAAAACCAAGTTGAATTCTCTACTTTCTAATGATGTATCTTAGTTTTAGACCAAAAAATAAAAGAAAAATCACCGTGCTCGATTGTTTGTAATCTTTTTCATTAAACTAAAGTCACATTATATATAATATTTAATAAATTAAGCACGATTCTAATATACTTGCTTTAGGTATCTAAGAACATAACTCAAAACCAGGGTATTTTTTAATACAAATTTATTGTTCATAGTAGGTGTCATTCGAACTGATAATGGTTTCGTTTATTTGATAATTTGTTGTTGATTTATAGTTCATAGTTTGGTTTAATTGTAGAATCATTATTTCTTTTCTTTTCTAGTGATTTATCTATATGGGTTACTCTGTGGATGGGAATACAAGCCCAGTGGGCTTACTAGGAGAAGATAAAAATATGGTTTATGATTTTAACTTTTTATTCGGCCATATGTGATTGAATTGTTATGGGACTTTTTTTTTCTTCTACTGCTCTCATTAACGTATCTTTTGGAAAAGTATGTGTACGGGTATTTTATAAAAGTGGATATGCTCATCAAGTGGTATGATACTATGGGGACCCATAAATCAAAGGAAATATACGCTGACGAAATTCAATTACAAAAAGATTTTATAACCAAATTATACTTTTGATATTTGGTTAGAATAACAAATGGTTAGTTCTAAACAGGTACACTCGACAAGTGCCGCGTCAGATGGGGATCAGAATGCAGCAATAAAATTATGTATTTATTAAAACTTTTGGTTTAAAGTTAACTAAGTAAGAATCCGTATTAGTTTATGCTATTTAATTTTATGAATAGTTTTATTTATAGATTTGTCCAAAAAAATATTCTTGTTTACAGTAATACAGTAAAAAAAAAGTCTTAGTTTGTTAAGAAATTTTTATCACATTTTAAAAGTACATAATATTTGTGTTTGATTTTATCATATGTTTTAACACAATTCGAAAATCTAAGCATACTATCTTCCGACTTCCATGTCTTTGGATCGAATTGGTCTAACTATGGATTTATGGCTTAATTATAAAATATATTTACATATATAGTACATATAGTTATATATATAACTATATATAATTTATGTATAAATTTTTTTTACCTTAAAAGTATATATATCTATATATATATATATATATATATATGTTTTCAAGAATTTTTAGGTAAATAAACTAATTGACAAAATCATCATTAAGGGAAAGTAACTAGAATACATTTTGACCAAAATATATTTTCACAACACACAAAATTTTGACCAAAGTAAAGATTTTCTCATTTATTATGAGTGCAAAAAACAGAACAACAATGAATATGTAATATGTTATTTTGTCTAATTATAGTGTGTAAATAAATGGCATGTCACTTTAGGAAATAGTGAAATACTATTTAAAATTTTCATATCCTGCTAGTAAGTTTTAAAGATATTTCCTTTTCTCGTCCAACCCAATCCAAGTCATTTGGGAAAAATGTTCTTGGTCGTTTACATAATCAAAGAAAAAACCATGATTATGCAAATGTTCTTTTCTTAATTATATACTAGATCAACACCCGTACTAAGGTACGGATTGAATTTTATTTATTACAAAATTTATATAATATATATATATTAAAACTAAGTTTTAATATATTATAATAGTAAGTGAAAAAATATTAATTTTTTTGTCAGTCCCTATATACAATATTAGAATAAATATAGAATTTTTTCTAGGAAAATTGTTAAAAATACCCCTTTTGATATGCCCTTTTTCAAAAATGCCCCTTTTCAAAAATGCCTCTTTTAGATGTTCATTTTCAAAAATGCCCTTTTTTAAATCTGAAATTTTTATAAAGTTTTATTAGGTTTATAAGGTACTTATGGATTGTAACTACTACTTGAAGACTCGATCCAAGTATTTATAAGGTTTTATAAGGTGTTTTAAAAGGTTTTACAAGTTATTTTAAAGGATTTTTAAGGTTTTTCAAAGGTTTTACAAGATATTTTAAAGGTTTTTAAAGGTATTTAAAATGCATTTATAAGGTATTTATAAAGTATTTATAAGATTTTAGATACATAGAAATGTAGTTTGTGTATGTTTTAATAATATTGCATACATATTTGGGTAAATCTTATATTTTTAAGAGTATTTTTTTATAAGGTTTTAAAAAAGAGGTATTTTTGAAAAGTGGCATTGAAAAAAGGGTTTTAATACTCAATTATGGATAATTTTTTTTTAAAGATATGAAAACGGAAAATAATTTTATTTTTTTAAAAGTAATATTTTTTGAACAATGAATTAATTTATGTTAACAACCACAAAATAGGATTGCATATATTTCAGTTAGATCAAAAGTTAAAATATCATAAATGAATCGCATATAAAACATAGATTATTTTGAATTAATTAAGAAAATTAGCTATTATTTTGAATTAATTTAAAAAATTCTTTTTCAATTTATAATTCTTTGGTTGTTGAAATAGAGATTTGTTTGAGCTAATCTAATTACAAAATTTGTTTGAGATATATAATTACGGAATTTACCAATTATTCGCATAATCGAATATGTTATAAACATATATTTAGTATATAATAATACCAAAATCAATCTGTGCGTGAAGTCTATATTTTTATTTTAGAATCTCAATATTTCATTTTAAAATATTGTGTGCATTATCTATTATTCGTTAATTCTAAAATTGCTTGCGGAATCAAATTTTCAATATTTAGAGGTGTCAAACCATATTTAAATGTTCTACACTATTTTTAACTATTTCAAATTAAAATCTTTAATTTTTTTTTTGTAGTTTATAAAATTATGAATTTCAAAAAACAAATTATATAATATTAAATATAACTATTCAAATAGTTATGAGGATCAAAACTCATTTCATCGTATAATATATTATATTTAAGAGAAATTGTTAAAAATGCCCCTTTTTTAATACCTCTTTTCAAAAATGCCCCTTTTGAGAGTCCATTTTTAAGTTTGCCCTCTTTTAATTTTTAATGACCATTTTACCCTTATTTGAAACAAAATTAGATCCACAAAATACAAAATATTTTTTGGCGGGAAAAGTGATCCCGCAATTTTTTCCCGCCAAAACACTTGTAAAAACCTTTAAAATACCTTGTAAAATTTTCCCGTAAAAATTTTTCCCGCCAAAAATTTTTTTTTGCGGGAAAAGTGATTCCGCAATTTTTTGGCGGGAAAAATTTACAAGGTATTTTAAAGGTTTAACAGAGTATTTACGAGTGTTTTGTAAGGTTTTACAATGTATTTTAAAAGGTTTTACAAGGTACTTATAAGGTTTTATAAGGTATTTATAACTTGTAAAACCTTATAAAAAACTTGTAAAACCTTATAACTTGTAAAACCTTATAAAATAGCTTGTAAAATCTTATAAATACCTTATAAATACGTTGTAAAACCTTTTAAAATACATTGTAAAACCTTATAAATACTTTGTAAAAAACTTTTAAAATACCTTGTAAATTTTTCCCGCCAAAAATTTTCCCGCCAAAAAAATTGTGGAATCACTTAATTTTTTGGCGGGAAAAAATTTTATGGGAAAATTTTACAAGGTATTTTAAAGGTTTTTACAAGTGTTTTGGCGGGAAAAATTGCGGGATCTCTTTTCCCGCTAAAAAATGTTTTGTATTTTGTGGACCTAATTTTGTTATATTTCCTTATATATTTGTGATATCTTTTATTAAAAAAGGGTAATTTAGTCATTTTGTACATAAAAAGGGATATTTTTAAAAATGGACAGCCAAATAGGACAGTTTTGAAAAGGTGTATTGAAAAATGGACATTTTTGTGAGTCTCCCTATATTTAACCCGCTACCTATTATAAATATTTTTAAAAATAATCAAATTAGAGCATTTATAATTTTTAACTTTTTGAACTATTATATATTGATGATATTCTCTAAAAATATCAATTAAAAATTATTTTAAATGTTGCAAATTAAAATATTTAAGTTTTTATTGTAGTATATAAAATTATACATTTCAAAAAAATAAATGTATGAAATCGAATATAAATATTCAAATTCTGACCCATTGCTCAGTCGGAATTTTTGTTGACTTTTTTTTTTTTGCTCAGTCGGAATTTTTGTTTACTTTATTTTTGTGTAAAAGAAATATATTACTCAACTCTCAATTTTTGATCCGTTTAATTGTTTCCTTTATAGATTGAACAATTTATATGCGTTTTTAAAAATTCAAATCTTGGCATATGCAGAAAAAGAATTACTTTTTTATTATGTAGATGATATGATTATTTATTTTTTTCATATTAATATAATCATATTAAGATGAGAGGTGAAGTTTAATGATTAATAATAAATTAATATGGTAAGTTAGATATCAAATCTTATATGTTCATTTTGATTGTTCATTTACAAAAAATTAATAACAGATTTTCGTTTGATAATTTAATTAAATTAATTAAATGATATAAATTAGTATTTTACTTGTTTATCCTTAATAAATTGAATGAAATTTGTTCTAAAAGAAAATTTTTGTAATGGCATTCTTAAGTAAATTCTTACAAAAAAAGAAGGTTAGTTAAAGATATCTAATAAAATGTACTCCCCAAATAATAGTATAGGATCATGATTATGTAAATGTTATTTTCTATATATACTTGGTCTGAAAAAGATGGTAGACAAAAAAACTAAAATCCAATCCAAATAGTGGTACAAATATTCTGTATTTTGTAAAATAAAATATATCCAATCCAAGACACTGATCGTTTAAATTTTGTAAAAAAACAGTTATAAGGTTTTGATATATTGGTAATTTATTTTATTTTACACAAAGCTATATTTTATCACTTGCCTTGAATCTTTATATATATCAGGAATTTTCGAATCAAATTGAAACAAATAATCTATACAGATACATGAAACCATCAAACTGAAAAATGGAAGAAAAAAATATATCAGTAAATTAAAGCAAAAAGTCGATTTATTAGTATAAAAATGTAATTTGCTTTGACAAAAAAAAGAAGTAATTTGCTTATTTGCAAATTCATCAGTCTCCACAAGTAAAAAAAAAAAAACTAAAAACAATACATTAAGAAAAAAAGATATTCAGCTACACCAAGTATAACGGAATACATGACTACATGCACATGTTAAGTTTATAAATGTACAACCAACTAAACGAACTATATGTATTGTATGCCTACATATACAAACTATATGACGACATGTGGTCAATATCACGAACATCTTATTCTGGTATACTAATCATCGAAATCCGGCTTTGACCATTGTTGACCGGCATTGACCAATAAAATTACAAAATATTCAATTTTTTATTTATTTTAATATTAAAAACAAAAACAAAAAATTATTCTATTGAACCTTTTATGGTATTGTATAATTAAAGAGGAAAACACATTCTATACTCAACTTAAATAAATTTTGTATATATATTTAATAAATTGATTATTATAATTAGTTAGTTTTTTTTCAATTTCAAAACTAAAATAACATTGAAATAAAAATAATTAAGCTAATTACTTATTGGTATATCGGAATAAATGTTCGTAATGTTAACTACATGTCTTCATATAATAGATATATATGGGCATGCAATACATTTAATATGTGTAGTTAGTTTTACATTTTTAAAATTGATATTTGTAGTCATGTATTCCGTTATACAGCTGAGTATCTTTTTTCCATTTAATTGTAACTAATATTAAACGTGGATCATCGCCAAACGCTAAAAGGAACAATCACTCAAGTCTCAAACAATCCAAATACACAAACATGTGACCCAAGTCCAAACAAGCCTTTGCTACCGTACACGTGTCTTATCTTAAAGCGAGAGTTGTTTGACGATCTCGCGTGTGGCTGAAGCAAGGCATTTTCGCGTTTAAGGCGGTCCAGCTTTCTCTGATCGTCAAAGATATTTTTGCTATAAAAAATCATAATTGGAAAAAAAATTAAAATTTCTATTACAATATTACGGAAAGATCGCTTATCTCGATGAGATTTCTCACGGGAGCAAAGGGGACCGCTTGAACGTGGGAAGATGATAACAAAATTAAATAACTATATGGAATAAAATAATTATTTTAGGAGTTTATGAGACAGAAAAAATAAATAATTAAAAGGTTTTAAGATCTAACTATAAGATACCTCCCACACTCCTTCACAATCGAATAATTAAACATTTTGTGAACTTTTTTATGCTATACTTTAGTGGTGGGACATTAGGAGTGAATGAAAATGTAAAGATAGTGGGAGCTATTGTTTAGTAATTTTAAAATTTATGTCATTTGTTTTAAATATTATAGTGTATTCACATGCCAATGATATTTTATGATTGTTTGCAAAGAATGCGTTTAGTTTATGAATTATTATGACTAGTATGTTTTAGATTGAGTTATCGAAGGACACGTAGCATTTTTCTCAGATCTAATAAATTTTATAACTTTAGAATTAGCTGTTTATTACATATTTTTCTAATTTACCTCTACATCAAATGTATTTTTTTCCCTAAATATTTTTTATATTTAATTTAAAAATAATCATTTTAGGCATATAATATTGAAATATATTGTTGATTAATCAGATTTAAGTTTTTGTAAACAAAATTAACTGTTTGATAACCATTTAGTAAAATAGAAATGTTATATGAGTCATTTAGTATAATATTAATAGTGTATTTTCATTTAAGTGTCAGTTAATGAATATTAACATCTTTTAAATGCAAAATGTTTATTTTCTTTTGATTTATTTATATCAAACAGAAAATATTTTTGAAAAACATGTTTTATCTTCTACTATTTTTATTTTTAGAAGGAAAATGTTTTTTCCAACTATAATGCGCTTACCTTAGCTTACCTTAGCTTTTTCCAACTACATGTAGCGAGGCATGTAGGTATCATCTTACATATCATATTTTTTTCTAATAAAAATAAAGCGTCATTACAATTGTGAAACATGATGAAGGATTGTGAATACACATTTACAAATTTGGATAACTCTGATTTGTGTATAATTTAAAATTTTTAAAATATTAAAGAAAGCATACAAAATTTGAGAGAGAATTTTATAAATAATAATTTAGAGTTAAAAATATTCTCTAACCTAAAAAATCTGTCAAGAAAGTGTTTGGATATGAAATAGAGGTGTGTCAGAGATGATTTGACGATAACAAATTATGTTAGAATTTTATGAAGTATTTTTGTTATATCTTTCCCTTTTAGATTTTCAATACAGATATTTGATAATAGTTTCAGTTTATTACTACTATTTTAATATATTGACTAATGTATTTTCTTTATTTGTGTAAAATATTTTAAACAACAGAAAACGGAAAGAGTAGTGTTGAAAAAAAATACACGATATGGATTTCAAATAATTGTTCCCCTCTCGTAAAGATACACAAGTAGTACATATATGCTTTCTTAGTACGATCTGTCGATCTCTATCCGAATTTAAAATGAATGATGTTGATTATAACAAATATTATATTTCTTGTTTCCACTTAAACGAGTTTTTGAGATGTAACAGTTGGTTACTATGCTCAGTTCCCAAAAACATGACCAAACATAATTTTGTCTTTCACGTGATTAATTACTGCTCAAGCCAATGAAATGAATGTCAAATCAGCATTAAAAAAAAACGAATTTCATTTTTTTTTTGGTAAAATAAATTTGGATCATTTCTCGATTTATGCGTGTCATCCTTGCACAGGGACCATGCTAATCTTCTCTGTATCGTTCCAATTTTATCGGATGTCCCCGAAGGGACTAATGGGTATTCGAACAAAATATCATAAAGTCTTGATTTTTTACCAATGGGAATGGATGACAACTAAATCTAGTAACCATGATGAATTATCCTACAAGAATTTCTAAGGTATGTTTAAAAGTAAGTATTACACATAGCGTTGTGTAAGTCTTTGGTACTCCATCAAATATTCTAAAGAAGGCAATAACTTGCTAATCACAAAAATAATTTTTCAAATTACGATAATTAGAGAACTAGAATTTGATTTTTATGAGGTCATATGGATTTTATGTGCTAATGATTTATGAGATTTTTTTGAAATTTTTAAAAATAATTACACGTTCATAATTTTTTTAAAAATAAAATTATGTGAAAATGTATTATGTAAACGCCAACAATAAAACAATTTTTTTTCTTGAAAACAAAACAACTAACGCTCTTATAAACCAAATATTTCTTATAAAAACGTTTTGTAAATGGTGTACTAGCAGATGTTTTTCTTTATCTTCATCTTTATATTCTAAAATTAATGAATAAAATTTTTTTTTATAATGAATAAATTTTTCTCTACACTAATCTATTATATCCGTTACACTATAGATATATTAAATTATATCAAGCGATTCGAACCAAAATACTTTTAAATATAATCAACCATATCAACAATTTTTATCAACTAGCCATAACTAAGCAAACCAATTAAAAAGAAAAAGTCTTAAACCGAACCTAGCTAATCCAGTCATACTCTCAAACTAAAATCCCTAGAAATAAATCATAATATATCCTTTCTATTTTTAACCAAAACCAAATCAAATTTATAAAGAGAAATAAAAAATATCATAGCATTATAAGTCACCCAAAAACCTAAAAAAAATCTCATTTTCCGCTTGATATTTAATTTCAATACTAAAACTAAACTAAAATAATAATTTGAATTAAAAAAATAAAATAAAAATTATCATAAGGTTACATAACATGGCCCTATAAATGAAACAAGGGACCTCTCCAATGGCCCCTTCTCTCGTCCTTCTTCTTCTTCTGTCTAACAACAATACACTACCACACACTTTCACGCTCTCTTCTCTCACCAAATTCTTCTTCCTCACCAAATTCTTCTTTCTCTCTATGTTCTTCATCTTCTAACTCTCTCTTCTCTTCTCGCCATAGCTTCTCCTTCCTTCTCACGCTGTACAGTTAAAGCTTAAGGTATGAAGCCTCACATCTCTCTCTCTCTTCACTTCCATGGATTTTATCAATTTTCTTAGATCGACGAATCTAGATCCTTCAGATCTGTAAATCTCCTTTCGAATTTGGTTTCGTGTTTACTAATTCTCTACGAAATCGACGGATCTGTTCTCGATTCATTGTATAATCGTGTAGATCTTGTTTTGTGCTCAGATCTATTTTCATGTGAACAGGTTTTTTAGTTAATTTTTGAATTCGAAAGAAAAAGATGAATCACTTTGCGGTTCAACCAAACGCTTTCGCTGCCGGCGGAGATTTGAGAAGCAGCTCCGTTTCTGTTGTTGAAAGAGATCAAACCACCGTCGTTTGTCCAAAACCACGTCGTGTTGGTCTCCGTAATAACCACCATCCTTCTCGATCTCTCCGTTGTTACTTCAGGTTTTGAATTCATTCACTCCACTCGTCAAATATTCTCAATCTCATCAAATTCGTTTTGACTAATTGTGATTTGTTTCAGTCACCAATTGGAGCTATGTGAATCCAAAGCAGAGACTGATATTTTGGATATCATTCTCACCAAGGTTTGTTTTGTTTGTTCTCTCTTGTTAGGTGAAATTTGTTTATCAGAAACTTGGTTACGTTTTTGGTAGCAAGTCGGTTTCTTCTAAAGACTAGTTTATTTTTTTATACAAAAAGAGTAATCGTGTACGATTCTTGATTATAAAAAACATGTGATCTTTGTTTGTGTTTAAGACTTTGTCGATAAACTTTTAGGATTAAGACGTCTTCGATTACAGCACATAGAGTGGGCCAATTCTCTTAACCATTTAAATAAGTATTTGTCCTTTCTTTAAACCATTTAGCCAACTTGATTTAGTCATCAAGAAACTGTATTTATCTATTAGTATATTGATAGAGATTGATGATGTTTTTGTTGTTGTTTATAGGATGGTTATGGTGCAGAACAAGTTCATAAGCAGGTAATAGACTCGCCGTCCCCGTTTTTATGTGGGTCGCCGCCGAGTAGAGTCGCTAACCCAATAACACAGGATGCTCGATTTCGAGATGAGATTGTATCGGTTTCTTCAGTGATTCCGCCTCCGTTGGGTTTACCTCCTTCATCATCTCCTTCTTCCTCTGGGAGGAAAGGAGGATGTGTTGTTAGAGGCAATTTTGGTAACAGCCCAAAGGTTAGGATCGAAGGGTTTGATTGTCTTGACAGGGATAGCAGAAACTGCAGCATCCCTGCCTTGGCTTAGAAACTGAACCCGAACGAACCCTTTTAGGATTTTCATACATACTCTTTTGAGTTAACTCACAAGAACCCAATTAGTGCGTCGTAAATATAAGTGTTAAGGAGATTGAGCTGTGTGGGAATCTTGAGGGGAATGAGTAAAAAGAGATCGATCGATCCGTTGGTGTTTGCGTTTTCGTTTTTTCAAGAGTGTAAATAGGTAACGGAGCAATTTTCTGGGTTAAGTTTTTAAGTATCTAGTGTTCTTGTGGTCATTTTGTAAGTATTAAGGTAAAAATAAAAGAGTTAGGTTTTGGAGGAATATTAAATATTTGGGAAGGTCAGGTTTCTTTGTATGGTTTATTTGTGTAAAGTAAAGAAAGAGATTTGGACCTAATCAGAGTGAGAGAGAGATAGGAAAAAAAAGAAGGGTATTTTGGCTATTTTCATTTAGTTTTTTTTTTTTTGAGAGATGAGGAAAAAAATTTGTACAAAAAGAAATTCAAATGATATTTTACTTTGAAAGCAGCGAATCTGTTGTTTCTGAATTTTTGAGAAAGAGATGATGTAATGAGTAAAAAGCTGTGAACCTGAGAAGTGCCATGTGTTACACAAAGGTTGGAGACTCATTCAAAATATCTGGTTGGTGTAATTATTACTTTTGTATAAAAATCTTCACCTTCCATAAAAAAATCTTCTTTCAATCACCGAATTAAGGAAGCTGGAATATGCTATAAAATTAGGAGTTGAGACTCATTTAATCATTCTATAAGAGTTGTTGTAACTTGTAAAAATAGAAAAGTGACCCAAAAAATAAAAACTTGTGTAAAAAAATCAAGATCTATTGGGTTTTTTTTTTTTCTTCAATGTAACTTGAAAGTCTTAAAAAGTAAAATGAAAATGTGTGAATATATTCGTGATAAGATAAAGTGTTTTTTCTTATAAAAATTAAAAAAAAATGAAAAATAAGGGAAGAGGAAAAGGAGAGGCAGAAATGAGAAGAACATGCGGTCTGAGCGCATCTTCAACGCTTTTGGTTGCAAGAATATCGTCAGATCTGTGAAAGTCTGACACTCTGCTCTACTGCTTTCTCCATCTCTTTTAATTTTTTTCCCTTTATTTTTATTCTTTACAAATTAAGTTTTCTTTATATATAATTATTTATTTATATATATTAGTTTGATTCTTGTATTAGTTCTGAGAAAATAGACAAAAAAAAAATTAAAAGAATTTGAATTCATGTATTAAAGTGAGTCATATAAAAACATGGAGAAAAAAAGAAAATCAAACCATTTTTATATAAAAAATTACAACTATGATAGTTTATTTCACAGGTAATATATTTTTAACATATACTGTATATTTACATATAAAGGTAATCGCCAAAAAAATAAACTGTGGCCTACTTCACCAAATAACTTCTAGAGTTAAAAGTTAGTTTGAATGTGAAATTGTTTCAAGTGTTTTGTATTTTATTTTTGTCATCTTAAATAATCAATAAATAATGTTCAAAAGAAAGAATCATGCAAAAACCTAAAAGAATATTACTCATTTACACAGAAGTAAGAAAAGAGATCTTTCACCCAATCAGAATAATTGCCTCCTACACCTAGAGTTACATTTTTGAACTATTAAAATTAGGTGTTCCTTTCTTAGTGATTGAGGATTTGATACTCTGCATTTTTCTATATGTGGAAGAATGAAGATCCTTCAAAGGAGTCCACGGACCAGAAAATCACTTATGTGATTTGAAGACTGTCACATATTCTCAAAAACCCATTAGAAGCTTTTCACTTCCGCATGACCGCATCTATATCACTACCAATATATATACGTATGTAAAGAAAATTTCCACGATAGTCTCTACTAGTAATAACCTAGGCAGTTGTAATCATTCATTCTTTAAATAATTGTCTTATTAAAAAGAAAAAAAACACGAAGCAATAGGTTCATAAAAAAATATTTCCTCTGTTTCACAATATAAGTCGTTTTGGAAAAAAAATTTTATTTCACAATATAAATCGTTTTCAAGTTCCTATACAAATTATATATTACTTTAATATTTTATAATTATTTATATTATGCAGTTTTTTTTGTAATTAGCTGAACTTTTTAAAAGTAAATCTTTTTAATATGCGTGTTTAAAGTTAAAACGACTTATATTATGAAACGGAGGGAGTAAAACACAAAGCTAGAGGATCGTGGTAGTTTGAAGAAGAGAGTTATTTCTTTATAGATATTTCTACGTGTCTCAAAACAAAATTGATATCTACATAAGAGTATGTGCAGTGGTGAGTTCTCAAAATAGTTTTCAACAATATAAAAAATAAAAATAATAAAAAATAGAAGAAAAAGATAAGAATCGATTCTCAAATAAGAAGTTTCGAGAAGTTCTTGAGAGACTATAATGACACATGTCACAATATTATTGATTGTGAACTAAAATTTAAATAAAAAATAAATTAAATTACATGTATGAAAATAATATAGTAGATGAGAAACTTTGAGACCATCCTCATCGCACAACGTCATTAAAAATGTCTTTAATTAATTTTATTTATTAAATATTAATCTAAAAAAATTAGAACCAATCAAAATATGACACAAAATTTACGAGTGTCTTCAATAAGGGCTTAAGTGTCTTGTTAAAGACATTTTTGTTTCTCATTCTTGATGAGTGTCTTTAATCTAATATAAAAAAATAAAAGAAGACACTCTATTTATCACTAATGGAGGTGCTCTGAGAGGTCTTACCCATTGCACATGCTTTAAATAACTATATTATTATTATATTTTGTAGTTAAAAGTTGACAAAGTAAAAAAAAAAAAAGTTGACAAAGTAAAGATATGCATAACATAAAAACATATCATTATTTTTATAAATAAAGTTTGGGAGACGCGAAAGTATGTGTAGTAAATGGCGGGAAAATGTGGAGCGCCGATAAAACTGACCAAAGAGAAAGGTCACTGGGAAGTAACGGTCGTTAGTAGTTTGGTTTCGAGAATTGTGCACCCATTCTCACATGACATTTGTCTCCCTCTTTCTTCCTACTTCCTCCGATTTCTTATTATTATCATATCTATGCCCTTCAAATTTGTGAACAAACAACCAAAGAATTGTAATAGAGCCAACATAAAAAATAACTGCTTTACAAAAAGTTTAAGAGTACCAAAAAAACTGCAAAATTTATACGAAGTGCAATTTGATTACTAGTAACTTAGTAAGTAGTAACCAAAACTATTATATATATAATTAATTGATCAAATCGTTTAACCTTTGAGATTTTAAATGTGTATATCTAAAATTTTAGATGATCACTATATTATTCTGGGACCAACATTTCTAAACCTGCTAAAACGAGAATTTTTATTAATCAAGAAAATTGTTTTATTCAATTATTTTATTGCCAAATGGAGTATTTGTTTCTCTCTCTTATCTACTCTAATGTCTAATCATTCTGTAATCGCTTATGAGAATTTTATCGTTAAATCACTTTTACTGTTTTATGCCACTAATCGGATCCCATGGATTCTTCACTAGGAGACTATGTAAAATGTAAAAGAGTTGGCAAAATGTTTATGACTCATTGAATCATATGGGCCTAAAATCTACGTGGGCCATCAGGTAAGATTCTAAATTATCAATTACTTGGTAGATCTATCCGTCGCCCATTTAAGATTGGTACCGTTATAGGCCATTGAAAAACGTGTTGGTGTTACAAAAACAAATACTGAGGCATTATTAATGGTTTCACATGATATCCTCGAACCACGATGATACTGTTCGCATCAGCTATACACAAGTTTTAGTTTCCTTTTTACTCCAATGTGATATTCTTTAATTTTCTATTATACGCTCTAGATAGAGATGATCTTTATTTGCTTTAAAGTTTGGATAATGTTGGAGATGATAAAACTTGTACACGGGGATTATTGTCTAAAATGCTCTTTAAAAAAAAAAACTTACTAAGCCTTTTCTTCCTCAATCGTATAATTCTGTCCAAAAAAATGCTCTAAGTAAATCTGTATGGGCTCTCTCTGCTCCACCAAAGCTAAAACACTTTTGGTGGAAAGTTATTCATAATGCTCTCCCGGTTGCAGATGCTCTAGCCCATAGACACCTTAAGATTTCTCCAGAATGTCTTTTTTGTGGAGAGGCCAGTGAATCTGCTCTACATCTCCTATTCCAATGCCGATTTGCCAGAGAGATATGGGAATTATCGCCTGTTGAAATAGATTCTGGTCAGTTAAATACTAAACTTAATCTATTAGATACTATTCAAATTTTATTGTCTATTCCCGACGCAAAACAGTCAAAGGAGCATCTTTTCCCGTTTGTGGGATGGCGTATATGGAAGACAAGAAATGATTTGCTATATAACAACCGCAAATGGTCTATTCCTGATATCATACATCAAGCACTTATGGATTATCGTATGTGGAAGGAAGCAATTAATGTGCCTCAACATCAATTAAATCATAACCACAACAGACCATCTACTCCAAACACTCTCCAGGAGGTACTCACTCAGATTCCTTCTCTCTATTGTTGTACAGATGCTTCTTGGATAGACCGTCAAAGCAACGCAGACATTGGATGGACTTTACATGATTCCGCGGGAAGATATATACTTAAAGGATCTGCTTCAATAGATCCCACTGATTCAGCTCTAGAAGCCGAAGCTATTGCTTTGAGAGAAGCTCTCCTACATTTGAAGCGATTAAACTATCACAATGTCACTTTTTGTGGAGACTCTTTTTCTCTATTTGGGCACCTAATGAAAGCTGCTAATTATAGGCATAAACCTCTTCGATGATATCATAACGTTGGCAAAGAACTCATGTAGTTTCAAGTTCATTGGGAGAAAAGCTAATGTTTTAGCAGATGGCTTAGCAAAAACTGCAATGTTACGTAACTTGCCACTAGTTATCTCTTGGGTTTTTTAAATGTATGAAGTGTTTGTTTGTACCTAAACGATGTATTCTCTGTGTTTCTTTTATGTTTAATGGAAATGGTCGACAAAAAAAAAAAAAAAAACTTACTAAAATATCTTTTTTTAATAGTTTACGGATTTTACCCTTTTTTAACACTTAAAAATGTACGTATTTATGATTTTTTTTTGCAAAAATACGTACTTTATACCAAATACTAAACCCTAAGAACAAATGGAACCGACTAAACCCAAACATAACGAGTGAAACGCATGTTAAATCATATTTTTGGAACAAGGACAAAATCTACAAACTATTCAAAAAAGGCAAAATTCACAAATGCCATTATAAAAAAAGGTAAAATCCGTAATTAATTATATACACGGATAAAATATTAAGTCGGCATCCATGACCAATTTGCTGAATATCTAGATATTTAGAAATTTTAATTTACCTGATCCGTGAAAACAATACGTTTTACTTTTTTACTATATGTATGTAGGACTTTAATCTCCCTAATGCATGTTAATTGAAGTGGTGTAAATTTGACTCGGATTCGGGTATGTGTTAACTTTTGAATGCTCCGTATTATTTTAAATTTCCGAACTATGTAGTTTTATTTGTTGTTTAACGATTGACAAATAGTTACAATAAAATTCTAGACATAATTTTAGATTAGTGGATAAAAATCTAAATTGAAGATTATTAAGAAACCTAAATATTTTAATGCAAAATTGATTTGATTTGATGTTTGTAGAAAAGCTCTTTAATTCAAATAATTCTAACGAAAGCTCAAAACAGTCCAACTCAAAACTTTATCGGCCATTAAAAAAAAAAACTATTGAACTACGCCATCTGCAAAACAAAATCGTGGCATGGTGATGGGATGGCATTTGATGGCAGTGTTCTAAACAGCCGGGTAGGTAGTCGTGTAGGCCCTGACTAGGCGCTAGACTTTTATACGACCTCTAGATAACCGTTTTGACCGCCTAAAATTATATAGATTTTGTTTAATATATTTTTTAATTTCAATTAGACTTTTATTTATATATATATAGTTATAAATATTTATATATTGTTTAATATAAATATAAATAAATGTTTTATCTAGTTTTTATTTATAATTTCATAATTTTTAGTTTTATATAATTTTTATATATAATATATAATATTTTATGTTATAAACGTTTAAACCGCCTAAAAATTTTTCTAGATTCCGATTAGGCGTTCTAAGCGCTAGATACTGGGTCACTGTCCGCTTAGCGTCTAGCGCTTTCTTGAACACTGTTTGATGGTGATTGAAAGAAGCAAATGAAAGTAGACGAAGAGAAGGTCCAATTGCCACTTGCCCCTTCCTATCCCCACAATATTCAACTTGACCCTTTTAGAGTCCTACACGAAATTCGTTTTTTTTTTTGGGAAAAATTGGATATTTGCAACAAAAAAATCCTCAAAAAAAACCCCAATTATTTAATATTTGTTAGAAAAAACTTGAATTTTTTTCGTTATCAGAAAAAAACCCAAACTAATTTACCGCTGACAAAACAAACACGAACTATTTTTTTCTTTCAGTTTCCTCTCGTCTCTGTTACGACCATTAACACCGTCGTAGACGCCGTTACTATTTTGGAAAAAATTTCTTAAAAAAACCTAAGTTATTTAATTTTGCCAAAAAAAATACCTGAATTATTTTGTTGTTGCTAGAAATATACACATATCAACACTTTTCTCCTCTTCTTTTATTTCATTAACAATGTAAGGTAGTTAGACCTCATAACTTTATGTGTTCTCTTCAACTTCATACAAGTTCTTAATACTATTAGATTAATCGGTTTTTCAATTTTCCAATTAGAACAAAACTCACAATTACATTTGTTGATTCTCCAATTTTCTAACTAGAACCAAAAAAACACAATTAGATTAGTCGTTTTTTTAGCGTTGCGTTGGTCTAATTAAGCTAGCTTTAGCTTCAATTTTGGTTGATTTTGCTTGATTTGAGTATTTTTTTTTCGATTTATGTAGAGAATTTTTGAAGATATATTAAGATTTTTGGGGCTCTTATGAAATTTAGAGTTCCATTGTTGATGATGTTCCAAAATTTGTAAAGTCTGAATAGATCCAAAAACAAATCTAATCGAGAAATTTGAAAATCGACTAATCTAATTGTATATTTTTGTTTTTAAATTTAATTGTACTAAATAATAGTGAAAACTGAAAACTTGTATGAGGTTCAAGAGAACACATAAAATTATTAGCTTTCACCACCTTATATTGTCCATGGAAGACAAAAAGAGAAGAAAATTTTTGATCTATGTATTTTTCTGGCAACGAACAAATAATTCGGGTAGTTTTCTGGCAAAATTAAATAACTTGGGTTTTTCCCAAGAATTTTTCCAAAAAAAAAATAACGGCGTCAACGACAGAGTTAACGCCCGTAACAGAGACGAGAAAAAATTGGAAAAAAAGAAAGTTCGTGTTTGTTTTGTCCGCGGTAAATTAGTTTGGGTTTTTTTCAAGCAACGAAAAAAGTTCAGATTTTTTTCTAGCAAATATTAAAGGGGAAATTGGATATAAAGGACAATTAATTGAACTATTGTCTATCTATGCATTCTATATTCATAATTGGTCATATATACTTTAATATAATTAAAATCCCATTATACCCTCAGTTTTTTTAAAATCTTGTTTAACTATAAAAAAATTCCAAAATTAATTAGATTTCTTTCTAAAAACAATTTGAAGAAAATATAGGACAAAAATAACATTTATTTACTTTCCAGTTTCTGTTTTCATCTCTTGTGTATGTCTTGCTCCAGATCTCATGTCCAATTCCTATGTTACTTTGTCTCCTTGTATCGTACATATGACTTTTTTCAAGTCATTCTAAAACAAAGCATTTTGGTTATAACATTAATGTTCATGTGTTACTTTTTCTTTTGCACTAAGTAACGTAAGAAGCAAATTCTAACACGTTTATCACTTGACTTTCTTTCATTACTAAACCTTAATTTGATTACATAATTTTGGGTCTTTTGGACTTATTTTGTTGATTGTTGACATTTACAGAGAACTTTGCATTACATACTCAGAAGATTTCATGATTATAGATATTTTCATATTTTAAGATTGTTTTTGCTTTTGTATAGACATGGAAAATGAGTGTCTAAAATACCTACCGATTGTCATTTACTTTGCATTACATACTAAATTACATAGAATTTATTTTCTATTTTTTGTTGAATATATAGAAAAATATAAGAATGTGTTTTCTAACAATTTTAGAACATGAGTAAATGTTAGAAAAGATATTCTAATTTTTCTAGAAGAAATAGCAAAGTATAGAATATGTATTCTAAATTTCGTAGAAATTAGCTATCTAACTACCGTAGAACTGAAATGCATTCTAAATTTTGTAGAACATGTAGAGTGCATAGAATACATTATCTAAACTTTATAGAACATGTGCAATGTATAGAATACACATTCTAAATTCAAAAGGTATATTCTAAACTTCGTAGATCATATTTTATTTATCCAAAATGGTAACAAAAATGACATATTTTCGACTTTATAAATAGGGTGAGTTACTCAAATAACACATAAAAGTGTGTTTATTACTTATATAGCTTGTACTATTTGTTGATCATTAATGGCCAAATAACCCTTGAATTGTTATTGTAGGAAAAAAGTTATTACAAAACTGCCATTAAAAGATGCTGCCACGTCAGAGAGAGAAAGTGAGTTTTAAGAGGAAAAATTTCCCTCTACATCAAAAGTCTATCGTTGTAGTGACGATAGAGTTAATAGGTTTTGGTAGATTATCACGTTAGAGTTATTAGGTTGAATATGTTATGTGATAGAGTAATAAGGCGATAGAGTTATTTGATTGAGTTAATTACAGTGGTGGCAGAGTTGAAAAAAAACCAGAGTTACATGACAGATTATGACGACTTTACGTTTACTAAAATAGCACCGTGACAGATTTAACGTATGTGGTGGCAGAGTTAAAAAAAAAATTGAGTTATGCGGAAGAGTAACATGTAGTGGCAGCACACTTAATGAGGGATATAGAGTTACTTGACAGATTTTGCGAAATAAGTCTGTCGTAACATGACAGAGTTAATCCTTATGACAGAGTTATTTTTTAACTCTGTCATAACGAGGCAGAGTAACGGTTTACTCAACTAGCACGTTTGAGCGTTTTTTTTGGACGTATGTGGTGGTAGATTTAGAAGAAATTGTTAGCGATTAGATTTAAGTAGGGCGAACATAACATTTTGAATTGTCGATTTTACCCTTTAAAAAAATTAATATTACAACATTTTATTTTTTGTGGGGTCTTTGACAACTAGATATTGTACATACAACTAGATATTGTACATAGTTGTATGTAGATGTCTTGTTGTCCTGATTCCTTCATAGTTGAACTAAATGAAATTTCGTCATTTTGAAGTTGAACCTTGAAATCGAAAATATAAATCTAGTTGGTCACATTAATTTTCACATCAGATCGGTTTTTAAGAAGTTTTGATAGGAAAATATTGAGGAAATAATAGTTTCACTATTTATTGCATCAATATAGGTCATCATGAACTAAATGTTCCTTGTTACACAAAGAGTGATTTGTGTAAAAACAAGTTTATTATCAAATAAATTTATAAAAATTTATATATTATATTTGAAAATAGAAAATGTAATAAATTATTAAAGTTTAAAGTTTTTAATGTTAAAAATCACTTGTTACGATTTAATTTTTAAAATTTCATAGATATAATTTTAATTTTAAAATCCTCTTAGTTGTACAAGTTGAACCAAAAACATAAATTCATATAAATTGCATACCAAAATAAAGTACTTGCCCCTATCGAACCAGGAACTTAAACTCATATGCAATTTATACGAATTTATGTTCCTGGTTCAACTCGTATAACTAAGAGAACGTACCAAAAGCAGAAGCCGCGAACCGATTTTTCCCTTTCGCTCTTTTTTTCTTTTTGTGTGCAAATCTTTTTTTCTCTTTTAACATTAAACCATCGGGACAAATCCCTTCCAGCCACGATAACCAAAGAGACCCATCGGACCCGAAATAAATATCTTCCATCGATCCACCTTGTAGGTTCCTCCATGAACCACAAGGTTCTCTGAACCTCTGTTGTCTGTATAATCGACAGCCTGGTCTGATTAAGACCCCATTGAAAACGACGGCAGAACACCTTTTTAACCAAAAAATCCGCTGAAATCAAACGGACCCCAAAGAGAGAACTCCCATCGCTATACCGAGAAGAGATCTCGATTAACCACCAGAAGCCTTGATCCACCTTCGCCGGAGAAGTCAAACGCATGGTTGGGTTAGAACCCTAGCGCCGTCGCCTTTGTCATCGCTTTCTTTTCGCTTTCTGGAATAATTTTCAATTAAGAATGGATATAAAAGTTTTGATTTTTGTTTTATAATTTTCATATCATTTCTTGAATTTATCCACAAATATAAAATATAACGATAAATTAAATTATAAAAATTTTCTATTCATTCTTAATTATTCATTAATTATAATAATTAATAAATTACGATAAATTTTATATAAAAATTATAATCTAAATATAAATATATTTAGAGATAAATTATAAAAAATTTCAATTAAGAATGAATATAAAAGTTTTGATTTTTGTAATTTTTGTTTTATAATTTTCATATCATTTATTGAATTTATCCACAAATATAAAATATAACGATAATTTTCATATATTTTATAAAAGGTTGTCGACCAAATATATAATTTTCGCTATCTGTTTGACATTCTTCCACAATATCATATGATATATAATGGTTTTACGGTTTGAATCTTTTCTAGATTTTTCAGGATTCTACACGATAGATACTAGAATAGAAATAATAGAGTATTTAGGTTGAAAAAACAATTATGAAGCCAAATCATAGTATGAGTGTCGATCGACACCATCTTTGGTATCAGTCGACACCGGTCACGACTTAGAGAAATCTTGAGAATTTAACAAGTTTTGAAGAATTACATAATCATCCAAGAAAACTTCTTTATTTGTAACCAAGTCTCAAAAAGTTTTGATAGCTTATATAGGGATTTTTGGGTCATTGTTTAGACTTATTTTGCATTCTACTTTCTATTCTTGAACTTCAACTTTTTGGGAGAGAATTAGAGAGAGCTTTGATTCAGAATTCAATACTTGTAGAGAGAAGATCTTCTTAACTCTTAATATCTTATTTATTTTTTTATGCAATTCTTTTCAAACATGTGTTTTGTTTCTATGATCAAGTCTGAACAGTCTGCTTGTTAGTGTTAAGGATTTTTTTAGGCTTTTTGATGAATCGTTAAATCTGATTTAATAGTTAGGTTGAATCAATAGAGTTCTTCATCTAGGATTGTTCTTATTGCTTATTCTAAATTAGCTGCCTAGAATATGATCTTAGGATTAATTAGCACGAGAGTATGATTTTTCCAAAACTATCATAGGTGAACAAAAATAACTATTCTCAAAGAGATTTGGTTTAGAGATTTTTGTGAACTAATCAAACATGTTCTTAATGCTTGTTTAGTTTTAGGAATTTACAAAGAGATTTAAAATTATAGATTTTAGACATAGTAAATATCTGCAACGAGAGTTGATTGATTTTATTTTTATGATTTGAGTTCTAGAATTGTTCTTAATAATTCCTAGCAATTTATCTAATCTACAATTCTGATTTTTTTAAAGAAATTCCTTGAGCCTAAATATTTTCTCGTCTGAATTTACAACCAGTTTTAATTGCTTTTCGTGTTTTAATTTTAATTAATTCATGTTTACTTTGATTTAAAAATTAAAAATCTATTATGTGAACAAATAAACTTTGCGAAAATTCGACCCATAAATGCTATAGTGATTTCTTATTTGAGGGAGTGGCTCGAAGGTAATTTGAGCATATCAATATACAAGATGAAAACACTCTTAATCTCTCTACTTTAATATCTTTTATTTTTGAATTAATTTTATTTGTCAACCAAATTATTTGTTCTCTTTCAATTTAAATAAATTAATATATATGTATACCTAAGCATGCAACATGCTCTTTTCTTTAAATAAATATAATTATAACAAATTAACTAATTAAGTTACTGATCGAATAATTCGCTGACTTGGTGATTTTAAAAAGTCGTTTTCTTTTTTGGATAAAACTCGAAAAATACTCCATCTATTTTTTAGAACATTTTTAATTTTTTTGTTGAAAAAGTAACTCATTTAATTATATTTATTCTAAAAATATTTCATCACTGAATTTATTGGTTGATTCAAATCCGCGACTTACCGAGCGTTATGGAATAAGTAAACGCTGTTAAGTTTTAATGGAAAAAATATTCACCTATATTTTTGGATGTTTAATATCTTTATTGGAAGAAAATACCTCATTTAAATATATTTGGTCTAAAAATACTTTATCTTTGAATTGTAGGTGGATTCAAGCGCACGATTTAACAGCCATTAAAAGAATCATTGAACGCGTTAAATGTTAACTTTATGTGTTTAAATTGATTTATATAATCTTTATCCAAAATTTTATAAATATAATCGCAAGGTCCGGTGGTAACAACTAGCAAGTGAATTATTAAGATATTACAAATATAATTAAATAAATTATTTTTCTTTCAATAAATAAATTTTTTGTATCAAACGTCGAAATAAAAAATAAATAGAGTATTTTTCCTTTTTTCAAGAACTCCAAAGTACATAAAGTATGACATTATACTGAACCGATTAATCTCATATAAGTAGAAGTTCATTTTTTGTTTAGATTTGGTTGTAAGCATGATTTAATTATTACCAATTTTTAAATTAAACAATAACTTTATATATAATTTATAATATACAGTTAAATATTATATTTAATTGATTTTTTGGTAGTTTAAATTCAGTAACTTATTAGTATACATATCTACCATATTACTATTTTAGCCTTCTTATATATTTCCTTTTTTTTGTCAACTCCTTCTTATATATTTCCTTTCGTATACTTTTCTCAAATCATCAAAATTTTCAAAAACTAAATTAATATTAAAAATATATAACATTTGCATAGAATATATTCGTTGGCTAGATTTATTTCATAAGTACATAAATTAAACATCATCATTTTTTAATAAAACTAATCACATAGTTTTTGTTTTAAAGAATACGAAAATTAGTTTTTAGAATACGAAAATCCCAACTGGGCTTAAGAAAATATGGGCTATACGGACTGAAACCAGCTCAATGAAAAAATAAATGCAAAACAGAAAAGTCAATCGGAAGCAGAGGTCGGAACTGGGTAAAGTTATTGCCTTATTGGAAGCATCGACTCTCGTCCAAAAATCACATAATTATTTATTTGGTTTTACATTTACCCTATACTTTATGCAAAACTAGATTACTCCTACTAATCATCCTCAGTTAATCATTAAGATGAATTTAATCACAACAATTTAAATTTAAACAATATACTTTATAGTTTTGTATAATTTTTTTACAATATCCAGATATTTTGGTTTAACTGCAGAAGATATTTGGGAGTGGGAGAGAAAAAAGGAGAAAATAAGGAGGACACGTAGGGCAAGGAAGCAGACAGATGTTGTGAGTGTGACGTAAGGCAACTGAGTTTACGTGAAACCAATGTCGGTAAGAGAATTCAAAAACAAATCTTCACGTCTCTCTCTAAACCCAACTCTCATATATGTCTTCTTCCACTAACTACTTCCTCAACCTCTCCTTTATAAATAAACCTCGACTTCACTCTTCATTATTTAAGATCACACCAATCACAACTAACTCTTTTAAATGAAGAGACAGAGAAAAGATATGGAGGAAGAAGGGACTGACGATATGGAGGAAGAAGGGACTGACGATGATGATCACTCATTGGCTGCTGCAGCGATGGCGGTTGCGGTTGCTGCAGCGGCGACAACAGCAGCGGAAGAGGAGGAGCAATGTTGGGGCGGTGGAGTGGTGGAGGAGATGACGTGGAGCTCTGTGTGGTTGCCTTTTTGGGACGTTGAGTTCGTGGGAAGAAACTATGGTGTCTTGTTCAATGATGTTGTATGGGACGATGATATTTGGAACATCCACAATCTAACTCATCATTCCTCATAGTCCTTAACTTTTTGTTGTGTATGAAAAAATAATCGGATTATAGTTCCCTTTCTAGATAATTTTCCTTTGTCCTCCAATGGGTTAATTTTAAATCAATCGTCTAGATTTGTGAGTTAGTCCGTTTATAAAAACTTATGTTCATATTTTAATAATACTGTTAAATGCATATATTTATCTTCTATATTTTTATAGATGCCGTTGCCTTGGCTTGTCTCAAGATTCTTCAGGAGTGATTCACACCAGATTCCAAAATATTATACGCCTTTCATAATGACCACTATGCCCACATTAAATTGTTAGATAATAGATATATCCGGGTCGAAGTCAACTGAATGTTGCTTCGGTTCCGGTTTATTACTTTTGAATCCAATTCCCATATAAGGAACTGAAATTTGGTTTATTAGATACAAGTCAATAAGAAGCCAGGTAGTTTGGTTAGGTATACTCGAGTTGATAAAAGTCGAACCAGGGTTGATTTTTTTTTTTGTGGTTCGGTTCAGAAGATATCAATTTTCTACCGGACAAAACAATATGTGACAATAAGTTAATTTCCAGTAACGCCCGTCGTAGTACGGTAGTAATCCTACACATGGCCGGCTCAATTATATTAGGAATTATGTACATTAATCTAAATGGTTCACACCATAAAATTATCTGAAAATTATACAAAACCAGTTTTACTAAACTATCTTTAATTCGGGTTTAAACTCACTTAAACCTTTTTAAGCCATGTAATTTAATAGAAAGCAAGTTTTCGTCTGTCTTCTTCTTTACGAGTGTCATACACTCGTACTTTTGTGTATAACCTATACAAGTGTATATTTCCAATAGGAACAAAAAATACAAAAATATCATTTGGGGCTTTATGCATAAATAACAAATTTTCTAACTGTCACTTTATCATCTCTTAAGCTCATTTATTGGCTTCATCTGTTGTATCGTTTACTCGTCGATGTGAGTCAACGTTTGCTTCTACCCAGCCCCGGCTCAATATATTTGAGAGCCTTAGGGCAAAAAAATTTTTTTTGGCCTATTATTATATACAAAGAGAAAATTTACTTAATTTTTAAAAATTTTGCGGAGTTTTTATAGTAAAAATTGTTATTTTAAAAATTTTGGGCCTTTTTATACATTTTCTTATAAATAATTAGGCCTCTTAAAATATAATTCTCATATTAATAATATTTTAAAAAAATATTTGGGCCTTTTTATATGTAAAATTTTTTTATAAAAAAAAAAGCCCCGGGCCGTCGCACTTCCGCCCTACCCATCTGAGCCGGGGCTGCTTCTACCCAATCGTTCTACGTCGTAAGATTTTTCTTCTGTAATCATTTTTTGCTAATATATTTTCAAATGAAAGCAAAAAATTAACAAGTTTTTAAAGCTTGTGCATCTGCATCTTAGTCACACTTTTAAAATAGCCCATCCACCTACATTACCATTTACACTTCCTACCAATAAATATGAAACACGTGATTGTATTGATTCACTATATATATTGGTTACCTCTCAAACTATATGGTTACAAATATATATTGAAATGTGGATATACTATACTAGTGGGAGTGTTATATATCTCGACTAGGAGTCTAGAACGGACTTGCGTGCAATGGAACCTATCACCGTTACTAGCCAATGAAGTGATATCGCAGTTGGTGTTGCGGGTCACGGGAATGTGGCCGAAGACTTGAGGCCGGTGAATGGAGCGACCATATGGCCTGAGTTGGTGCCCGGTTCACACTGGAAAATGTCTTTGCCGATGATACAGCTGATAAAGCCACTACTTCTCTCTTTTTATTTTTGTCTTTATATACACAATTTATTCATTTTAAGATGGATTAGTCGTCCACGGCCACATGATCAGACTTTGCCATAAATTAGAGAGCTTTGTGAAGAATTCTTTAACCACAGATTCCGCCACGTGGCACAAGTTCGCTATCTTATCTCAACTCATCAACTTGCGGAGAAGGTAACCTCTATTAGCCCTTCATTTCTTCTACACTCTAATTTCGTGTGTTCAGAGATCAAAAGGAAAAGTAGATAGATATTGGTGATTTACCATATTATTAGTGTTGGGAGATAAACCGACCATGATTATGAACCAAGATCGACAAGTGATTATAGAAAGATCTTAACTATATTATTATTATGTTATGTCTAATGTCTATCTCTCTATATAAATGTTAAAATGTATATATATATATATATATATATATATCTTATAACTCTAATTTTTTGAGATCAAAAATAATTTTTCCATTTTTTGTGTTTTCACTCTCATCAATTTACAAGTCGGAATTGCTCCCTTTGGAATTTGGATTATCATGAATCGAAATTCCTCTATTTCCGTTATAAATACGAGAGATTCCTACATATCTCTTATATAAAGTATGTTCATATCAAAACAATTATGCAGTAATGTGGACCTATCTAATTAACACTTCGGATCATAATGCCGACGTTTCCAAAGTTCACTATTTTCTCAGAGGAGTTTTGATATTTAATTGGCTAGTTGTTCCCAGTTATAACAGAATACAAGTTGCAAAATTATAACGACTCAATCAAAGATTCAAAGTACTAGGGCCACTTGTACTTTATCATATAAAGACATATATGAGATCCACTTGTGAGGCATATCACATTATTACTTTTTCATGTCCAGAGTTTGTTTTACAAAAGGCCATTGGTATATTATATATATATATATATATATATATATATATATATATATATGATAAGAGTCGAATCTCAAAGGACAACACAAGCCGACCTCAACACAAATTATATTTGGGGGAAAAATAAATCATTTATATACTGTTTTTCAAATTTTAAATATTTTATTTATATTTATATTCATGCAGTTTTTTTATGGTTCAACCTTCGAACAATTTTGTATTTACGGTCTTGGTTCTTTCGCAAACAAAATGAGGTGTGGCATGTCATTTTTTTCATCAACAAATCTAGACGAATATCGTTTGGAGAAAAAAAGAGGTAAAACTGAAAATTCAATACCAAGATGATGAGATTATAATTAAGAACTTCAACCAACACTAGTCGAGATTATGTGTAACAAATTTGGATATGAACTTAGTCCTACAGGCTTAACAACAGTTTAGAATGACATGTTTAGCAATATATATTTTTATTTTAATATTATAGAAATTATTTAAATATAAATTGATATTTATATACTTTACAATGTGTATTTAATTAGTTACTAGAATTTAAACCGCGGTACACCGCGGAGCTATATTTTTTTAAAAAATGTAATGTTATTTTTTAAAAGAATAACTGAAGATATATCATATTAGTTTGTATTTTAAAATATAGATATCTATCTATGTATTATTTAGTGTATGATTACTATTGTTTAGGTTTCAATTTTTGAAGTATAGATACGAAAACATACATTTTTTTAAGTAACGATATATGGTCAATTTAAAAATTTTGAATATTTTACTCTACGGTATACCGTGGATCGATATTTTTATAGCTAAATTTTTAAAATTTTAAGTTGTATTTGTTTTATTAATATTTTATGTTTTGTTTTGTGTTTAAGGTTCTATAATTGTATTTTGATTTTTAATTTTAAGATTTCATCCGTGATATATCATTCTTTATTAATATCGACCCAAACTCATCATCCCATATAAACCCGTCTATATTATCCCGTTAGCTAAGTTATTAGAGTTATAAAATCCAAGAAAATAAATTATTATTGTTATAAAATCCAATAATTTTAGGATCTCACTTGTGGTATACAGTTCTTTGAATGATTTTAAATTTATACTACTAATATATATTTTAAATTTATCATATAAATTATATGATTTTTCTATGTGAATATTTTGATTATAATAAATTAGTAGTTTTATTGTTATGCAAAATATTAATATAAATAGTTGCTATAAATCGGTTTTATGCATATTTTGTGGAGAAAAATTCACGGAATTCTTTTTTGAAAATTATGGAAAGATTGTGTAGAGATTTTTAGAAATAAATTAGGCAAGATATCGTTTGGTTAATATCTTTTATTTAAATTTTCTAAAACTAAATAATAAATGCCAATGGCATAGACTCGTAAATAAGGTGAAACTTCAGGATTTATTTGCTAAAGATACTCCAAAAATGTATATATAGATTTTTATTCAGAAAAATAAAAGATCGAAGACTATAGACGAAATTACAATAGACAGCATATACATTTCATAAATTCAGCGTTAAATTTTTGTCCAAAATAAAAAAGCATCCTTAAATTATGTCACTGGTTTGTGACATCATGAATATTTTTTTTACCACTTGGCTATTACCACGAGTTATATATAGAGATTATTTTGCATGGTGTCTTCTTTCTTTCTTTCGTACGGTGCTGACAAATTGTGTATTAATTTACATAACTAAAATTACTCTAAATCAACGATGGTTAACATTTAAAGTGTTTCAGTAGGTTTTCAAAATCGTCTAATCCCATCAAACATACTGTATTGCATAAGATATCTGTCAGTACTTATACAATGTGATATTTCACTTCTAAAAACCTATATATACTAATCTATATGAATTTAGGCATTCTTTTATTCTAAAGGAAAATTGAGTTCATTAATATCCAAATGATTTGAAACATATATGATATATCAAGTTTAAGTTCATTAAACATCATATGTTAATATCCAAAATACTCAATAAAGTTCTATCATTACCTAAAGAGACGCACACAAACTCCAACCATGATGATAGCAGAAAAAAAATCCATTTGAAATATGATTACAATACTCGGTGGTGAGACTCGTATGCGGATAGATATGGCGGCTTTACAAGCTGGCGATCGCTTTTCTCTTGTGAAATGAAGATGGTCGAAGGTGGAAATCTGACACGATGGTAGTCGCTTCTCTCGTGTGGGATCAAATGAGGGAAAATGATGGCGGGATGAAGTGCACCACAGAGTTGTGATAAGACTCTGATACAATACAAGCTCTAAGCCTTGATGACTCGCTCAACAAGACATAAGAACAAACGTTTACTAAGTAAAGGAATCCACCTAATTTAGAGAAAACTCTTTCTATTACTTTCAAATTTCGTGGTGTCTTTACAATGAAACAAATGAGCATTTCTATAGCTCTTACATGGTCTAATCTACAATAAAAGAAAATATTCAAAATTAAATACAAATCAATCGATATACTAGAGAAAGCGTGATTGGTGGTGATGATGAGGAACAAATCGTGGGAATTGATGGAGCTTTACGTCTTGAGAGACTTGAGGACGTCTAGGTGCATTCTCTAGATTAAATGGTGGATCAAGGATTTCTAGCAAGCAATCCGCCTTAGCAATCAATGCTAATTTGATTAAGCCGAATAAGGAAAGTTTCTTTATGTTGGATTTCTCTTTGCTTTTTTTTTTATATCTCGACCAAAGATGTTTTGTAAGCTTCTTCTTCATTAGAAGGGTTTGAAATATCTATTTTAAACGATCCAAGGTTTATGGGTGATTCACTTTCTTTGTTTGGCTCGTCAGCGAGTAGTTCATGCAGTCCATCAAAAAGTTCATCATGAAGTCCGTCAGCAAGTACGTCAACTAATACGTCAGCAAATGTGATGTCCGCATCAAAATATTTGCCGATTAGTGAAGTTATCGATGCCACAACAGATTGACTGTCACTTACCAACCTTGGACATCCCAGCTTCAATCTTAGAGTTGGATTGTCGAGTTGATCATTGTAATAAATGTTTTTACCTGACAGTTTTCTGTAGACTTCGTTTACATGCAGACCTACCGCAGCTATCACCATAACTTCGTAATTCATTCTTGAAAGAAACCCATTCGCAAAAAAAAAAAAGATTTTCTCGGATCTTCACTATAAAAGTTCCTTTGACTCTACAACGCAAAATAAATGAGATTTTAGATAACGAGTAACGACTCCTGACCAACATAGATAAAAATAAATGAAACACTGAGCTGATTTGATCTTCAAACCCATTTTTAATCCATTCTATTGTTGTCGAAACCGAAAGGATTCTTTTATCGGAAATCATTTCCATTTTCTCAGTCTATATTTTTTCTCAATATAATCTCCAACTAAAATGATATAGTTGCTTAGATTTTGAAGAAAAATAAAGAATTTAATTCTCCAATTAAAAAACTTCATTTTTTTCTAATTTTTAATTGATCGAATATCATTTTCAATGACTTAAAAATTATACTGTTTTAAAATATAGTATGTACGACTATATATAAGGCATATATAGCATATATGGTGAGAAACTATACTATTTTATTATGTACAATGTAATAATGTAGAGATAGTAAAACGACCATAAGTTTATACGTTATTTATAAAACAAATATACATTATCGTATATATTACATCTACATTTTTAGAAGTCATGAAAACAAAAAATGTCGCTTAATTCTTATACAAATGATGCCGTTTTTTTTCCTACTGAGTTAAACTATTTTTTAATATTTATTAATTCTTTGAGATTTAAAGTCTTTTTTCGTATTTTTACCGTCGTATTTATTAACTTTATTATATTTTACTATTAAATTTTATGATAATACGCATATACATGTCTTAACAAGTTTTATTTATATATATATTTTTTTGGTAACAATGTGAAAGATTTATACCATTTTCGAATTTGTAACAGAAGTTACAAAGAAAACAATTAGCGGATCAAAGCAATCTACAGAAAGTAAAGAGACAACATCACAGCTCAACAACAATTGAACACTAGCGAAAACTAAGAGCAAAGCCGCGGAAAGAAACACCGATTCCGAATTGCGAAATTCGGAAATTTACGTGATTTCCACAAGTCAAAGACTTGGAGTTCCATCTTAGTTGCCACGAGCAAACCTCTCCAAGATCAGTCCCAAAACCTCGGAAAGCGTCTACAGCTTCTCCGCAAACTAACGCAAAAACGAAAAGGCAACTGCGGACTTAAACACAATCCCAGCGGCATAGGAGCATCTGAGGGCAGCCGGAGAAGCCGCCTCCGACCACCAATCCTATCGCGAGCGATAAGAACCATCTTCCATGGGAAAGCGAAGCCACCTAGACCTAACCGCCGCCTCTATTCTCCACCGGAGAACCTTACTAGAGCAGCTCACTAAGCGAACGCTCGTTGTCTGAGCACAAACAAGAACAACACAAGAAACCACAAGCTCCAACTTCGAGCAAAACAGATGAAGATGTTAAGGCGACTTGACGAAAAGCAGAAGAAAACAAAACAAAGCTCCGGCTAATGAAACTCACACCAACACTAGCCCAAAAACAGAGGGGAGTCGCTGACCAACCATAACCTAATCACCACCACAGTGATCCAACCGCCACGAACCCAACAAACGGATTGGATCCGAGAAAACAAACCGAGTTCAGCCTCCATAAGAGCCGAGAATCCTTAACCTCACACACCTCCACCGAAAGCTTGTGAAACAGAAGAAGGAGAGGCCGAGAAGAGAAGAACCACCGCCCGAGACAACCATCGTAGAGCCCATCCGAGAACGACGAAGTGCAGATCTGGAAAAAAGGCGATGCACCACCTGATTTCAAGATCCGAAAAGAATCCCGTCGCTAGGAAGTCCATCAAACCCAATCACCTCATCAAAAGCCACATCCACCGCAGATAAAGAGATCCATCGCACAAGGAGGACACAAAACCCAGGATTCGCCGGAGCCCTTAAATGGTACCGAAGCCATCCTCAAACAGCAAATACCGAAGAACAACCGGACGAGCAAGGCGGAACGCTCCTTGCCACCGTGCGAAGAAATCCACCGCGCACCACCAACAAGAGACGAAGGGCCGAATCGGAAAACTGAAACTAAAACAACGGAGCACGGGAGGAGAAGAAACAACAGAGACATCAAAGAAGGAGAAGGAGGAGCCCTCCCCGTATGCCGGCAAGGAATGCTGCGAACGGGGAGGCGGATCTAGGTTTGTTCTCTCTGCTGTGGTCAGGAGAGAAAATATCGTCGCGCGTCGGCCTAACGCGCGAGAGGTTTGATCTTATTTATATATTTTTGACCAAAAGGTATTAACTATATTCCGTATATACAACCACATACATTTATATGCTGTAGAATGTTCTACCTTACTCTCTTATACAAAATGGGTTAAAATGTTGCTGCCAATGCCATGCCCATACGACTAGCATTTGAGGTGTCAAGGCCTGCGGGCTTGGTCATATAGTACCACAGTGGGACGGGCTTGAACATCGATTTTCATGTTCATAAAATAGCCGGTCATCGCGATATTACAAAAAATAATGTTAATGGTAATGGTCTAACTATCATATATCATCATGTTTTAGAACACAACTAATAATACCCAAACTATACCAATTTCCTTTTTCATTTTAAATTTCTACATCAAATTATGTACCGGCCTTAGCTTGCGTGAACAGAAATATAATATTACCTTTTATACAGTTAATATTCACTATTCAAAAGTTATGAAACTCGAACATGATGTCTTTCGAAAGCATTGAACTTTTTGTTTTTAAGAAACTCAACCAATATAATGAAATTGGTAATGGTAATAGTGTACTACTATTTTTTTAACGTGGATATGCGCTATTGAAGAGTAACCAACTAAGAACTGAGTAGATAATCAATCACACGTCGGCTGTATCAATCTTTTCTGCATCACCTTGTAAAAGTGGGACTCGGACGTGGCGTCGTGGACTATATAACAAAAACATGTTCTTATTTTAAATATCTTTTTAATGACGTAAAAAAATGCTATACCTTTTTTTGTAACATAACATTTTCTGAAAGTTAAAGAAATCCTTATTGAAATCAAATCATAAGAGCCAATAAACATCAGAAACCTTTTTTATATACACCAAAACGGGTGGCAAAATTTTCGACACGCGGCTCCCGTTGTTTGTTTTCTTCCCAAAAGCAAAAGTGTAACGTTTGTAATTTGTTTAACAATAAGAAAATTTGAATACATACTCTTTCCGTTTCAAATTAATTATCGTTTTAAAAGTTAAATTTTGTTTCAAATTATTTGTCGTTTTATGTTTTTTATGCAAAATTTTGATAAATTTTCTAATTTTATCTTTATTGTTTAAGTTTATTAATTAATAATATCAAACAAAATAATATATTAATTAGAGCTAAAACACACAAAAAAAATATATTTGTGACAAACCTCAAACGACAACTAATTTGAAATGAGAAATATTAAGTTATTAACGCTTCTTTAATTTGTTCAAAAAAAATCTTAAATTGTCTTTTGATATACTAAATGTTGTATTTCCTCACGTAAATTTACGGTCCAATTCCGTATAGCCTCCCTAAAACCTGGAGTAGAAATAGGCATTAGGTGATTGAAGATGAACAAAGGAGTTTTGTCTCGCGTGTGTAATTCACGTGCCACATTTTTGCTTAATATTTTTATTTTCTGTTTCAGAAAATTTCAAGACTTAAAGATTTTCTTTTGGTTTGTTTTTTGTCGTTATCATCTCTCTGGGTGGTTCTCGTGCATGTCTCCCACTTTTCATCTCCAAAGTTTCCTCGTATCTCCACCCCTCTGAACCTCTGCTAACACTCAATTACGTAAACACCCTCACATTTTTATCACTATGTTTTATGGGAAAAATGTCGTTTTATCTCCCAACTTTCAAAAAGTGGCCAATCAATACGTCAACTTCATATGTGGCCATTTAAAACATGAAATAAACGTTGATTAACGTTTGAGACATGGAAATTCGTTGACCAGGCCAAAATAGACATGCCGTTATCAGTCGTTAACGGAACCTCTAACGCCCGTTATCACCCGTAACGACTCTGTTAATCAACTTTCAAATTGTGGCCATTTTAAACATCAACTTTATATGTGGCCATTTAAAACATGAACTAATCGTTGACTAACATTTGAAACATGAATTCGTTGACCAGGCCAAAATAGACATGTCGTCATCATTCGTTAAAAAAACCTATAACATCCGTTATCACCCGTTAACGACTCTGTTAGTATATCCAAAACGACGTCGTTTTGAAAATAATCAAGAGAAAATCAGGACAAATTTTTTGTTTAAAGCATAATCCAAGGACATGGTTTGATATATAGACAATCGTAGAGCCAGTAATTGGAAGCAAACATCGTTTATATATTTGTTTTAAATCTAAAAAGGAATCATGGAAGCAAACTTGTAGACCCATCATAGGACTAAAATAGGCATGGGCGTTCGGATATTCGGGTCGGGTTCGGGTTGGGTTTTTTGGGTTTGGGTTTTTCGGGTTTAGAAAACTAAGATCCATTCGGGTATTTTAAAACTTCGGGTTCGGGTCGGGTTCGGATCGGGTATTTCGGGTTCGGATTCAGGTTTACCCAAAGTATCCAAATATTAGAAATTTTGTATCCGATCCTATGCAAAGTATTGAAAAATAATCAAAAAATCTATAAAACCCAAGTATTTTAACCCGAATCTAACCCAAAGTAGCTAAAACACCCGAAAATATCTTAACATCTGAATAATTTTGGCACTTAGGTTATTACAAGTATAAATATTACTAATATATTATAACTATGTACTTATATTTTGGGTATGTTCGGGTACTTGTTCGGGTTCGAGTTCGGGTCGGGTTCGGGTTTTCGGGTTGTCAAGTTTAGAATCCGTTCGGGTATTTTAAAACTTCGGGTTCGGGTTCGGGTCGGATTTTTCGGGTCGGGTTCGGTTCGGTTCTTCGAGTTCGGGTATTATGCCCAGGCCTAGACTAAATGTAGCTTTTCTGAAATGGAGATAGAGATAATAGGACTATTCATCTTGTTTGAGCTGTTGTAGAAATAGATTTGGGGATTTGGTGTTTTCATTTGGGAAAAATCTTTTTGGACATACTAACAGTGTCGTTAACGGGTGATAACGGATGTTATAGGTTCAGTTAACGAATGATGACGACATGTCTACTTTGGCCTGGTCAACGAATTCTAATGTTTCAAATGTTAGTCAACGATTAGTTCATGTTTTGAATGGCCACATATGAAGTTGATGTTTAAAATGACCACAATTTGAAAGTTGATTAACAGAGTCGTTACGGGTGATAACGGGCGTTAGAAGTTCCGTTAACGACTGATAACGGCATGTCTATTTTGGCCTGGTCAACGAATTTCCATATCTCAAACGTTAGTCAACGTTTATTTCATGTTTTAAATGACCACATATGAAGTTGACGTATTGATTGGCCACTTTTTGAAAGTTGGGAGATAAAACGACATATTTTATTGTCTTTTACTTCTTTTTTTGCTTTAATTTGAATTTCAAAATTAGCTTGCATTGCATAGAGAGCCATGAGACCGTGGAATAAATGATGATATGATGAGGATTGAGATTACGAGCGTTAAAGAAGAGGCCTTTGATTGGGTGAGACGGACTTAAATTACTACTAGTATATAGATAAAGGTGAGTGGTACTAGTCGTAATATTGGAATGCATGGATGGCAAATCCCAAAGAAGAAGAAAAGTGTAAGAGAGAGAGACGTTGGTATTCCCGAAGAAGGAACTCCCCAACTTTTGCCAAAACAAAATGCCAACTTCACTGAAACACACAACCTCCTTCCCCTCATTTCTTGGCCTTTTCTTTATCTTTTGAGATATCAACACAAATATTTTACTAATTTTCTCTCTTGAGAAAGTAATTATCTTTAATGTATTTGTTTTATTTAGAATCATAAAAGCCTGGACTGCACCAGTTTTTTTCCACCACTTTCTCCAAGAAACGCAAAAGTTGAAAAAGACCAGCTCATTCACTTATGACTCATGAGTAACTTCTTCCTTATAAATTCAAATTGTTCACAACTCCCTTGAGTTCCATTTCCGAACACAAACACACATAATACGTATATATGTCACTACTAAACATATAAAGGGATATGAGAATCAGCTGCAATGGATGTAGAGTGCTACGCAAAGGTTGCAACCAAGATTGCACCATAAGACCATGCCTTCAATGGATCAAATCCGCAGACTCTCAAGCCAATGCCACACTCTTCCTCGCCAAGTTCTATGGTCGAGCCGGTCTTCTCAACCTCATCGAATCCGGTCCTGACCACCTTCGCCCCGGTACTGAAAACGAATGCTTTCCTCTTTTTATCTTTCTTTTTTTTTATTACACAACGGTCCATTGAATTATCTTGCGAATAAATAGTACACAAAAAAAGTGACAATGTGTTTTGGATTATGAAAGATCTACAAGATTTGGTAACAGAGTATCAAACAAGGATCTAAATGTGTATTTTATATTCTGTCATAAAAGTCTTACATGCACAGACACACACATCACATCACACATATGTTTTTCATTTTCCAGGTTGATCACATAACCTTCATTGTGTTTTGTAGCAATATTTAGGTCACTTCTGTACGAGGCTTGTGGTCGGATCGTGAACCCTGTAGATGGTTCGGTTGGTTTGATGTGGTCAGGGAACTGGGCTCAGTGCCAAGCAGCTGTTGACGCCGTGCTCAACGGCTTACCCATAACTCACACATCTCTTCCAAGTGCATCCGCGTCGCACCAGATCATTCCTCCTCACAGGACTTACGATATACGCCACGTGGCTAAAGATCCAACAACCGGCGGCGACAGTTCTGAGAATCTAGCCACACGTGTAAACGCTAACAAGAGCAAGACACAAACTGGCCGATTCAAACGTGAATCTGTGAACCAACTAGGTGAATGTAGTCATGACATGTGGCAACTCCAAAGTTCTAGTGCTGCGCATGGCTATGGTCACTTCACGTTGGAGACTGTAGAGAGCGGAAGGGAAGCTCCATTAAATCAAAGTTCTTCAAATCTTGGGTTTGATGATCAAGTCGATATCAACGAGGTTGGCTTAGAGCTCAGACTTGGTTAGAAATTTGGACCAAGGACAAAAATAGATAGCGTTATTATCATAATTCTGTCTTTTTAATTAATAATTTCACTTTTTATATAAAAGAAGGAAAAAAAATGTTAAGCATATCAAACTTGGTCTACTGGCTTTCATAAGTGTATTAAATTTAGTATTAATGTGAATCATTAGGTTATGGTATATTTTGTAACGTCCCGACCGTCTCTACCAGTGGACCCCACGTCCTCTCTCGAGCCCATGGGCCCACTCCTATCCGACGGCCGGTCCGCTACGTCCGGGAGGCTTTAAAGACTTGTTTACCGACCCTACAAATCACCACATGATCTTTCTCTGTGTTTTTGTCCTCACTCACACAGTTCCGACAATCACTTCCCGAAAGGTCACCCATCCTGAAACTACTCCAGCCCAAGCACGCTTAACTGTGGAGTTCTCTCAGGACAGTTGACCGAAAATATAAGTGCACTTTGGTGACATAGGTGGCCAAAATAATTCGTTTTAAACCTCTCCGCATACACCACCATATTCCTGAAACCGGGGTGTTACAACTGGTATCAGAGCCGAACCCAGTCGAGTGTGGAGTCAAGAGGGCTCACACCGTCGGGGGTTACGGTCTTGGTGCGCAACGAGGACGTTGCGATCTGTTAGTGGGGGTGAATTGTAACACCCCGGTTTTAGGAATATGGTGGTGCATGCGGAGAGGTTTAAAAGAATTGATTTGGCCACCTATATCACCAAAGTTCACTTATCTTTTCGGTCAACTGTCCTGAGAGAACTCCACAGTTAAGCGTGTTTGAGGTGGAGTAGTTTCAGGATGGGTGACCTTCCGGAAAGTGATTGTCGGAACTGTGTGAGTGAGGACAAAACACAGGGAAAGATCATGTGGTGATTTATAGGATCGGTAAACAAGTCTTTAAAGCCTCCCGGACGTAGCGGACCGGCCGTCGGACAGGGGTGGGCTCATGGGCCTGAGAGAGGACGTGGAGCCCACTGGTAGGGACGGTCGGGGGATTACATATTTGATCGAAGTCTCAATGTGTTACTAAGAGTTGTTGATGTCTTGTTTAACGCGTTACTAGCACATTTCTAAGAGTTATTTTTAATGATCATTAAACTTAATTTGTACTCCCTCCGTTTTAGTTTAGTTGTCGTTTTAGCATTTAAATTTTGTTTTATAATAGTTGTCGTTTTAGATTTTCAATGTAGATGTTTGGTAAAATTTCTAATTTTCTCCTCACTATTTTAATATCTTGACCAATAAAAAAATTAAAAAATATATTGAGTAAGGGTAAAGTAGAAAATTTAATTGTTTTCTTAATTTTCGTGCAAAAACCTTAAACGACAAGTAATATAAAACGGAGGGAGTACTCACTAAAAGGCAGTTGTTAACTTGTCACATCCAATACAAACTATCAATATATAGTTTTCTTATATTACTAGAGAAGGTTATGGGTCCGATTGGTAACCAAAAGCTGTTAGCTGTTAGCTTTTCCGGAATAGTGTAAAGTTGTACGAAAGAGCTGTACGAGAAAGCTGTATAAAAAAGCTGAGAGTAAAACTTTTAGTAACGCTTTTGATAAAGCTTTTGTGATTGGTAACTGTCAAAATTGTATACTTTGTAACGCTTTGTGCCGCTTTGTAAAGTGGTTACCAATCAATGCCTATATTTCCTTGAATTTTTTACTAGTTACTACAGTATTTACTAGTACTACTCCATATACGTTTTTAGCTGATCGGTCAGATATGTTTTTTAATTACTAATTCGTACGTTTCATTACCATTAATTTTCTAGTTTTTCTTACGTTTTCAATGTACTCTATATTAATTAAATGTCAAGAAAATTTGTTATCCGATTGTTAATGAACTACATTGAATGATTACATATGATGCACACTCTATGCTATCTCTTTGCTAAGCTAATCGATTCGATATTGTGGGGTTGGGATAATCCTTGTAAAAAGATAATGTTATTTTCCTTTGATCTTTGTGCTTAAAACGGATTTAGAGGGTTGCGAGATTTTGCTCTATCTTATGCAGAGCAGAGCGATTTCAAACTATCTGCTTAATCTTCAGTGGGCTTCAATAAGTGTAGTTAATGTTATTGGATATCAGTTGAGCTTGCTAGTTTGTATAGCCAAATTAACTAACAAGTGTGTCCATGACCAAGATGATTCTTTGGGGATTTGATCTTAGGTTGTGTGTTAAGTATGCTCTGAAGAAGCATCTGAAATCACTTCCTTGATAACCCTCTTGCGTTGTTATTAACTGCTTAATTAAGTTAAATCCTTCCTATTCAACAGGCATCTTTCATGAAATCAGGTCTTAGTCATCATGCCATGGAAGCATGAATCCGACAAGGTTATCTGAGACGTGTGCCAACAAACTCCTCTGTTCTGCTTTGCACCTCCTTCTTTGGCATAATTTCTGATCATGTAACTGTTCATATATCATTTATTCCCATGTATTCTTTTGGAATGAACTTCCTTCGTTCGATTCTACTTGCTTCTACTACAAATTTTGAGACAGGGCCAAATAAACTACTTGTATCTTTTGATGTTTAGAGTCCATGAACTCAAAATTTTCAGGTGTTTTGTGGGTACTGTTAGTAAGTTACTCATAGTACTACATAAACCATTAAAGCTTAACGAATCTGATATCATCTCCATTTTGTTTTCATTGATCTCCTGATGTTGTAGTAGTTCTAGTTCCCAATTCTGGATTTGGAAGATTTTGTGTCCTCTGTGGTGAGTTAAAAGCGGGTTTGTAAGAAAGGATACATGATTTTGGAATCTATGTGTGAAGGAGAGTCCAAGATTTTTCATTCTAATCCATGATTGTCCCAGGGGACACAAACAAAAACAAATGCAAGTCATCCCAAAACGTCTCAAAACTTTTACATGTATGCAAACCACAGAAAAAGATATAGAAAATTTTATTTGTTCTCCATTACAACATTTTGCATCTATGTAGGCATGTAGCAACTAGCAACGTATCGAGCAAGTTACTGTATCTTGTCTTTTTCCCAAACCTTCCATAATCGTGGGCTCGTGGCGTTATTGCAATAGCCGATTTTGTCGTTTGGTTTTGCAAATGTTTGCTTTTCTTGGATTAGGAATCCACTACATTTTAACCCACACAAAGAAAATAGAGGTGAATGAAGAAAGCATACCTTTTTATGGGAAGATAACGAAATGAAAATTATCTTAAACGGTTAAAATGGTGTTGCTTGAGTTAAACCGGTGTGGGAGTCATTAAAATAAAATAAATGCCCTCATCTCTGAGAAACCAAATTCAAAATTAAAACTGGAAGAACCACCTTAAACCGGTATTGTTCGGTAAGCTTAAAATATTCACAATGGAGAATAATGCGGCCAATGTGTGTACAGCTGTGCAAAGCTAAATCTTCTTTTTCAAATTTTGAATTTCCTTTATAACGGAATCAAATGAACGTTTGAAGAAGAAGAAGAACGTAAAAAAATCTCTCTCATTTTCCTGAAACCCTAAATTTTTCATTTTGCATAATGTCTTTAGAAGTTGAGTACCGATACTTTTTTTTTCCGGCGGTCAAACACTAGAAAGGGCGTGTTCTCTCAGTTCGGCTACGGTTATCGATTCTAAGGTTAGTCAAACTCAATTTAGGGTTCCGGTAATTCTGGTTCTAACAATTGATCTGTTTATGAATTGGTTTTTATTGCTACACGAGCGATCAACACCCGGAACTAGGGTTTCGTCGAGGCAATTACGATAATCCTAAAATGTTTACGAATTGTGTTTCTCTGATTCGATTATTGTTACTATTACTTAATTTATCCCAATCTGTGTGTTAATCCTCCTGCTTTTATGAGTGGAGAGGTTGATCGATTTTGTTATTTGATCGATACCATCTCTATGTTATAGTTTTGTGATTTGTTTGATTTGGTTTTTACAGATCGCGAGAATTGGGGAATATCAAGGGGATTCTGATTCGTGATCTCCAAGGACAATAAATCCTCCATGTGATGCTATCAAAGAGATCATCGGGAAAGAACTTGATGGCCGTAGCTTCAACGTGAACGTGGTGGTTGGTAATGGAAGATAAAAAATGGTTTTGTGCTGCTCTGTTTTTGGTTTAGATTTGTTCTGCATCATTGTGGCTCCGGTTTGTTTCTTGTTCTTGTTCTTATGGTTTACTTTTTTGATGTTGCAGATCATTTAAAGTCTTCTTTGCTTGAAGAAAAGAGACATGTACTGATACACACATACCAAAATGCACACATGCATTCATGCATACATACATGGATTCTTTGATTACTTCATCACTTCTGCTTTCATTTCTTGCTTGCTTCTTGGTTTTCGTTCTTCATTCTTTGATTTGTTTTTATTTCCTAGTTCCTTCTTTGCTTACTTATTTTATGCTTTCTATGCTTGTACACATTCATATTTGCTTCTCTGTTTCTTTGATTTGTTGTTTACTCACTTGATTCCTTGATTCATTGTCTGATCCTTTGTTTACTTATTTTTTCTTTCGTTCCTTACTTACATGCTTACTCTTTTCTTCATTATTTGCTTATTGGTTTGTTTGTTACTTCCTTGTGTCCTTGTTTGGTTAATTAATTACTTGCTTCTGTATTTTCTTCCTTAATTCCTTGGCTAATTTGCTTCATTGTTTCCTATCTTACATGCTTAATTTCTCTGTCATTCTTCCTTAATTCCTTGGCTAATTTGCTTCATTGTTTCCTATCTTACATGCTTAATTTCTCTGTCATTCTTCCTTAATTCCTTAGTTAATTTGCTTCCTTGTTTCCTTGCTTACATACACGCATACATGGATTCTTTGTTTGATTTATCATTTCTACTTCCATTCCTTGCTTGCTTGTTCACTTTCTTCTCTGATTTGTTTTCTACATACATACATCTATGCATACTTGCTTGTACACATTCATATTTGCTTCTCTGTCTCTTTGATTTGTTGTTTGTTTACTCACTTGCTTCCTTGTTTACATACTTGTTACATGCATATATACATACATTTATGCATACTTGCTTGTACACATTCATATTTTCTTCTCTGTTTATGTGGTTTGTTGTTTGTTTACTCACTTGTTTCCTTAATTCATTGTTTGATCCTCTGTTTACTTCCTTGCGTCCTTGCCTGCTTCCTTAATTCTTTGCTTGCTTACTTACTTCTGTATTGTGGTCCTTAATTCATTGGTTATTTTGCTTCCTTGATTACACACTTACTTTCTTACATATTGTCTTTCTTCCTTAACTGTTGAACTATTTTTTTTTTTTACTTTACATTATATCCTTAAATTGCTTCCTTTCATTATACTCCCTGCTGTTATAAGCGTCTCTGACACTATAAGTGAGGATCGTTTTGATGTTAAACATGGAAGTGAAGAGTGGTACAAGAAATTGGATCTCCATTTTAAGTGACTTTTTTTTAGTATCGGATCAGTCCATACTTTTGCAAATGGGGTGAAGGCATGCGTGTCTTGACATACAACTCACCACGACCTGGTATTACAAACCGTCTTTTGATTTTTTATGCACCACCAATATATTTTTTGCGTTGTGTAAGCTGATCATTTTGCTTCACACTCTGAGTTCTTCATTCGCATTCCACTTATTTTTCATAGACGATCATCTGAAATCGGATGAATACATCTCTGATCCAAGGCTTGCGGATTATGAAGTACCATGTAGACAAGTTATAGCAGGGTAAGCATGTGTTGTCCCACTCAAGCTTTTGTAAGTGACGCATGTACCCAAACTAACTTTCTGTTGATGTGCAAGCAGGGATGATTCAAGGAAAGTTACATGTGGAAAGAAGTTAAGATATTGAGGAGTAAACCCCATAGGTACAAAGCTTACTTTTACTTTAGGATGAGGTATCTTAGTGCTTAAATCAATTTTTCATTAGTTTGTGGTAATAGGAAAATTCTAAGCCATTTTTATATCTCATGATCCATCCTTGGTGTAGTTGGTGTGTTGTTTTAGTTGAAATTACTTATTTACAGCTTCTTATAACAATTAGAACTTTTGGCAGCCACTGAATATGGATCACTTTGATAGCCTTCGCTAGATGGCCAATGAAAATTTTGCCTATTCAAGCATAACAAGGATACATAATGTAAGCACTGATGAATAATTTAAAGTTAGATAGCTATTGGTCAGTTCTCGGACTAGCGCTTTAAGTTGTGAATAAACTGCTTTTGAAATTTTTTTCAGTGGTACCAATTATTAGACCATGTTAATATAATGTGGTGTCATCTATCTCCCCTATTATTTGATTTTTTTTGTTTCTACAATGTACCTGGATTGACATTTAAACATAGATAGGAATCCATTTTCGGTCACAGTCGATGATTAGAAAATATCTATTCACTCAATCTGACTTGAGTATTTATATGCAGCAAGAGAGAGATACATTGAGTCCAAGCTTCAGGCCTAGAAACAGGAATCAGTTACCATTGATGCTTATCCCAATGTTTGTGGTAACCATAAAAGGTTTGTGTTTAAAACTGGACTGTTTCCATAGCCCCACCACCCCTTATGTTTGCGTGAATTCCAATATATTCTTGTCTTGCACTCAAAAGTGTAGTTCTGTTTTGCAGCAAATATAACATGGCAAGTGGTTTGCGTCAGATCAGATGTTTTAATCTTTTGAGGAGGTAGCACATGAATGTCATTTTTGTCATTGTTGCGAGCGCTCTTTTACAGCTGAAGAAGAGGATATAGCTTTGTTAATAAGGTTACACAATCTTCTCATGTTTTGCCTTACGATTCAAATTATTTTATGCTTTTGAAATATCGGAATGTCTCTTTATTTGAGTATGGAAATTTCTTTTCAAATACAGCAAAGGAATACCACAAAGGGTAAAGGCTTCAAGCACGGGGGAACATCTTAACGTATTAGCAGTGGAATCTTCCTATGCTCACTATGTATTTCAGCAGCTAGAAAAACTACAGGCAGTTTTTGAAGAATACTCTAAACTAACAAGGAAGTTATTCCTCTCGCTGAGAAAACTTTGCAAGACCTCTGAATGATGTGAGTTGAGGATCACTAGTAATTTTCTTGAATATAACTGATTTGCAGCCCCAAGTTCTATCAGTTTCTTTAGAAGTCTTATTGTTTTCTACTTGCTTTGTTTCCACTAAATCATGTTGTCATGCACACAACCTGGAAAATCTTAATTCCAGTTCATAGCATCTCAAATCATATATGTGTATGTCTACAGGTATTAGAAATCTCTGCCCAGACAAAAGCTGGCAAAGACTCAATTGAAGCACTGGTGCAACCCCTGGAAAATGCTGGCAGGATCTTACAGGAAATCGTATCCTACCAAAAGCAAATTGAAGATCTTGAATATAAGCTCGATTTCAGGGGTCTTTGGGCTAAAACTATGGAAGAAATCCAATCAGAACTAAGTACCCTCCATAGCAGCAAGTAAGTACTCTGAATTTATGCAGGGTATAACATATTTCTCTTCCTTGGATGTTTCTTAGTCTAGCAGACACATTTTTCCAATATTTTCTTCCTAATGTACCCTTAAACAGGGATAAACTGCACGATGAGATGACCAGATTTACATAGAACGTGATATATCATGCCTCTAGGGAAGGTGGCATGCAGTAAGGGAGGAGAAGGTTAAGGCTCGTGTTATGACTACATAATATTGTGGTATGATTCTCTTATTGTTGAATTCATATGTGCTAATTGATTCCCTTATAAATGGTTATTGTGATCGACTTTGTCCTTTTTCAGACTTTTGTGGTGTTAATATCTTATTCTTCTTTTCATTTTTAGCCTACCGAGATGGGTCTCGAAGAGATTGAAAACAGTAGGATCTACTGTAAAACAAGAAACTATATCTCAGTTAAAGAGCTCTGTATGGAAAGAAAAACTTGAAGGTTTGTTGAAGGGCTTGAAGACTCTTTTATTCTCAAATGCTGCTCTCTCCATCACTAGTGCTTACCTCCTTCTATGTTTATCTTTTTGCCTTTTGCTTAAGTGGTTAATCTTATTTTTAAGTGGTTCTTCATCAATTTTCATTACACATAGGATAAATCTGATGTACAAGGTTCCTGAATTTGATATGAAGAACCACTTAAAAATGAGATCAAATCTGCATAAGCATATGTCACATAAGGTCTTTTTTCTTAAGTATTTATCAGTTTGGTGATTATTCTGCATTAAATTGCCGTGCAGGAACTTTGGTTGTGAAAGAAGAGACATGAGGTTTACAAGAACTAGACAAGTCAATGGAAATCTTGTCCGGTTTATTGTGTTCAGTTCCTGGTGGGAAGGAGAAAAATGGGCAGGTATGCTTGTTATTCCGTCTGAAATCTTCTTATATATATTTCTAGAATTATACTCCCCAAAATAATTTAAAGTAGTACATGAGCATATTACTTGGAAATGCAGGTTCATCAACAAGTCATTGAAATCATCACTGACATATCTTCGACTGCGGAAAAGTTTCTAAGAAGTGTGTCGTACTTTGCATTACAGGTTAGGAATATGAAGAATGCTTCAGTTGATGAAAGCTGTCTTCTTACGTTAGTTATATTTTTTCTTGCATAATTAGTTCTTAGCTCATTTTCCCGAGTTTTTGTATTAATTTGCAGGCACTAGTGATCGAGATGAAGATATAAGACGCTAGCCTCTGCTATGAAGTGCCCTATTGCTTTCTGCAAAGCAGTTGGTCCTGATTTGTTTCGAGAGGGTATGTCCTGGTTCGGTAACTTTTCTTTGACTTTTATTTTAACTTGATCACAATGATGATCCATGGCTGTTGTTTGTAGCTTTACAAAATCATGAAAGAGAACAAGAATCCCAAGGTTTTTAGTGAAGGCTTGTTGTGGATGGCTTCGGTAATTGATGACTTTGGTGTCTCACTTCTAAAAACTTTAAGGTTTTGAATTTTTTCTACTCAGAAATTTCCACCCCCTGATTTCCGTGTTTATAAAAAATCTGTAGTATTTAAGTTATTTTCATTATATCTAAAGAGTTTTTTTTTGTCCATTTGATAGATATTAGGAAGGATGTTGTGATGCAATCTAATATAGCTGCCACCAGAAATTCTAGAATCAAACTTTTGGGTGCTTTAAACAAGTTTAATGGTTCAGGTGACTATGAATTCCGTAAGCTGCTTCTGCTTTGTCGAACTTTCGTTTTGTTAGAAGAACATATCTTAATAACTGAACTAAACTGTGTTATTTCTGTTTGCAGATAATGAAAGGTTCCGTAATGATGTCAAACATGCACTACTAAGTGAACTTGAAGCTAAATGTGAGAAAACCCCTTTGGATTGTCTAAATTTTTGGATTTCTTGTTGTACTTATATTCTTTTCGTCAGGGGACTGCGGCTCCAAATAGAGTTGTATTAAGACGTCTGTTTCAACATCAACTTATGCCGTGGAGGTCAGTAGCAAGATTAGCCTATTCCTCTTAAGGGATATGAGAGTCCTGATTGGAAGGTTCTGTACAAATTGGAAATCTTCATTTGTTGTCTAAACTTAAAAATTCTTTTGTGGAGTTTTATTTTAAGCTTTAGATTTGAAACTGAGTCTTGTAAACTTCTGTAGATGCGTTTGGAGTAAATCGAAGCCGTAAATATAATTCTACAGAAGCTAATAAACGTTGACTACCATTGGAGGTGTTGTAATAGCTATGGGACCAGCTATCGAGAAGGCGAGCAAGGTTGGTGATACATGTCAAGCATTAAAAATATTTTTTACACTATAAGATATCACTGCTTGCCAGATTTACCAAATACTTCAGTGATCTACTTCAGGAATGTCCCAGGGACAACTTGAGGCAGATGAGAGAATGCACCTTGACTGCTTGTGATTCATTTCTTGGTGTTGGTAATAATCTTCCTTAGACATGTCTTCTGTTTATCTTTTTTATTCTGTTAATGCATATTCGTAACAAATCGGAGAATGGGAGCAGATGGACGTAAAATATCTTTTTTTTATTGGTGATTGACGAAACAGCTTGCTGGATTAATTGACTTGGTGGACTGGATGCCAAACATTTCTGAAACCTGCAAGCACCGTAATGATGGTGACTTATCTAAAATTGTTATATCGCCTCATCAGCTTTAATCAGTAATGACATCTGTTTGTAATGATATCAATTTGTTATGCTTCTATGAATCTTTCAGGAAAAATCAGCAAATGTGTGAGAAAGAGCGGAATGATGCATGACAGAGATCTTGAGAGTCAGTGGACAAAAAACTGTATGTATTCCTGAGTTAGATTGTTCTATTCATTGGCTAGAATCTGATTAGTCGTGTGCATTTTTCTCAGATTGGAAAGAATATCAGAGATATCTCAGGCTTAGTACTAGCTCTTGTGCTTGACAAAGTAAGACCAAGATTTATTCACGGTAACTCTCCATGATCTGTTTGTCTGATTAACATGTTCTCTCCTCTCCATTCCCTTTTTATGTTCATGCTAATGATGTGTTTTTTTCCGAACCATTTTAACCATCAAAAGCTTTGGCAGGGCCAGAGTGTTAAAAGGTGTTTCAAAGATTTCAAAATCAACTTCTAATGGTAAACTGAAGCAAGGAAATAGGTCAGTAAGTTTCTGGCTCTTAACCTATATAATATATATATATATATTCATGTATTCAATTTGTGTTTTGTAATGTGTTGGCCAAAGATTAGAAAGGTTGATATTTGGTGGCTGAGTGATAGATTTGTTGGTAAAAAAGAAATTGGTATTCAATTCTCTAAATAATTTTGTTAAATCTCTATTGCAGAGGTATAACACTTAAAGATGCAAGAGATCAAATTCAAAGTATGGAATCGTATTCTCGAAGAGTTGGGAGAGGCAAGAATTTCTTTATGCTTCATTTTAAGGTAAGTTGTTCTTCATGTTTCTTTATCTCTAAGAGTGAAGTAATTTTCTCTTTATTTGCTCATAATTGATATTTCTCTTGCTTTATGCATATGTACAGGTCTTTGAAGAGTCAGGTAAAATCTATGTCTCTCTTCTCAGGGTAAAAAAGTTAACACAAACACCGAACACACAAACAACAACAACAACTCACGAAAACTCACAACACAATCACAGAAGAATCGACAAAAATTCCACAAACTAGAACTTCACATGCCACGAAACACAACACAAAAATCGACAGAAACTCCACAAACTAAAAACTTCGCATGCCACCAAACACAACACAAAAATAGACAAAAACAAACAAAACCCACACAAATTAAAATCTTCATATGCCACGAAATCCAACAAATTCACCATCACCTGAAACAAGAGTCTCAAGGGTAATAACGTCAAATATTTTCTTTCTAATTTACTAGAGTTTAATGCTGTCTATTTATAATGCCAATAACAATTCATAAAAATTTATGCATGATTTTAATGCTATATTGGCTCATTTTAATACATTTTTTCCTCCTAAGTACTTTACAACATGTCACAATATTACTTTATTTTTCTCGATGTGATTCAGTGTTTGTAACATTGTTATTATTATTTTTTTATTATTTTTGGTGATATTAGTTGATGAAACAGTTGTAAAATTAACTTCTCTGGATGTAGGATTTTTTTGTAATGTGATATTTGTTAATTAACAAAAACTTTTGTACAAAGAGGTTTATAGTACCTTATATGTTTTTCTTTATACTGCCATCTAAAGAAAATAGATGTCCACAATAAAATGGCAGCTGAAACTTGAAAGACGAATCCCAAAACAATAAATGCTTATTGAGAGGAAGAAATCGAGGTGTAATTTGGAAATCGGAGATGAGTGTAGACGAAGATGAATAAATTGAGAAGAAATTTTCTGATTTCTTATACTAACACACTTTTAAACTTAACCAGGTCTAGCATTACGTTCAAACCAGCTCGAAGCTAAAAAGTGTCTCTGGCAGCTCGAATCATATGACTTTATAAATAAGGACCACACATATTATTGCACAAACCCTTAACTTATTTTTCTTTTGATTCAAAATTGTCATCATTAATATGTCTAAACTCTAAAGGCTTTTTGCTCACTCAAACGACCGTATCCGTTTTTTTTCTATGATGTGACTCTTAAACATAGTGTAAACTTTGGAAATCGCGTTAGTGTTTGACCTCGTACTCGAGTTGTGTTAGCCGGGTTGGTCAAGAATTGAGCGGTACGGTTGTTGCGACGATTGTGGATTATACTCATTGAAGATAGATTGAGGCATTAGATTCGAAGACGAATCTATGTTAGTGGGGGCAGGGGGAGAATTGTAGAGATTCGAGGACGAATCTACTTAGGCATTAGGATATGTATTAGATATTTTGTATTGAATTGTAAAACCGATTGTCTGCAACTCCTTTTTAAGCAAGCTTTTTTCTCTCTTTCAGCCACACTCATCTTCTCTCTTTCTCTCCATGAAGATGGCCACAATATTATGATAAAGAACTAGGGTTTTAAGATTTTATGGTTAAAATAGACTTAAATTTATTTCTGATTCACTCAAATTAAACGAATTAGAATTACCAAAAATATTATATTTCTCCTTTGGTTTAATAATAAACCAATCAACTTATTAAATCAACTAGAATTAAACCGACTCTCCTCCACATCCCTACATAAAACTCAAATTTTTGTTTTCCGAAACACAGACGTTAAAGTGTGAAAACATTTTTGTTGGTTTTACATATATAGTTTAAATAGTAGGCTATATATTTAGTATATTTATACATGTAAATGAAAATTGAGATTTTTTGTACAACAGACAAAGGAAACGATAAAAAACGAAGAAGAAAACAAGAGAAATATTGATGGATTTAATAGTCCAAAATACACATATTTATAAGAGAAATTGGCAAATATAACCAACAAAAAAACTTTATTTAAGAAAGTAACCAAAAAAAAATCCCTTGTGATATAATGTGTGTAATATGTATTAAAGACACAATTACCCCCAAAGCATCTTTATCTCTTCTTTCTTCGTTTCTCCACCTCTTCTCTGTTCTTTCTCAGTTTCTTCCTCTCTCCTGGCCTCCTCCATTTTCTCTCCCTCTCACAAGTGTCATGGGGACTCCCATTTGATTGCTTAAGTGCCTAAACCAGAATCTCTCTAATTCGAATCGACAAGATATTGGTAACTGTAAAAACGTGAATTGGGTTTTGGGAAGTGAGGAACAGACAAGTGAATGACCGATATTGTTTCAATGATCTTTTTAACATTTTAGTTTGAAAACTTTAGTCAAGATATCGCCGTTGTTGGGGTCTATCGTTTGATCTGCAAATGAATTTCTCATTAGTTGATTACAAATAGTATAGATTTTTATGTACATAGTATACTATTTTTCCTTAACTGAAATTTACTATTCGACATCTTGATTCTCCATTATTTGATGTTAACTGGAAGCTTGTGATTCTGGAATTGAGTGTTTCTTCTCATCTCCTTACGCTGCAAATTAACATTGAAGATAAGTAGATAATGATGAACCTATTGGAGTTGAAGTCGCCGCCACCACCGCGACAAGCACCACCAACGCCACATCGTTGCCGCCATACCAACACAATCACCACCACTGTCATTAACACCACCACCACTACAACTCACTCCTTACGCGTACGTCCACAAACTGAAACGAAATCATTCGATCCAAATGCAACCACGAGTGTGTTACTCTCCTCTCATTACACGCGCGTCTTCATCGCTTACAAAATGAAAAGGAGTTTTTCGACTTTTTATCCTCCACTTGTGTTACTTCCTTCATTTGCCTCATTATAGTGCTATATATTTAATAATTTTATCTAGAATGGTTATTCATCTAATTCACCCTATTTATAATTGCATAATATAAAAATACAGCTATAACCAAATAAAAATCAGAAATACAAAAACACTACACAATTATATGATTTCGTCTTATCACTTTTTCTTTAAAAAATTATTATTTTCCATGCTTTTTTTTGTCGGTTATTATTTGCAGGCCCGGTTCTTTACCAATTTTTATGAAACATTTGTGTTGGGCCTCATACTTTTGAGGTCCATTTTGTTGAGAAATTTTTTTTTTTTTTTAAGGCCTCAAAATTAGTAAATAATCCCCAAAATTAGTAAAAGGCTCCATAATTAACAAAAAAAATACTCCATAATTAGTAGAAAATTCTAATAATTAACAAAAAAATGTCTAAAAATTAAGAAAAATTATGAATGTCTCATTTTTAGCAAAAAAAAAATCAAAATAACAGTTTTTAAATTTTTAAAAAGCCCAAAAAAAAAATTTCGTATTTGGCCCTGGATTTTACCGGACCGGCACTGATTATTTGCCATGCTAAGTCTTCTATTCAACTCTTTAAAAATTTCATAAAGGTATCTCCCGAGTAGGCCTGGGCGTTCGGATATTCGGGTCGGGTTCGGGTCGGGTTTTTCGGGTTTGGGTTTTTTGGGTTTAGAAAACTAAGACCCGTTCGGGTATTTTAAAACTTCGGGTTTGGATTGGGTTCGGATCGGGTATTTCGGGTTCGGATTCGGGTTTACCCGAAGTATCCAAATATTAGAAATTTTGTATCCGATTCTATGCAAAGTATTGAAAAATACTCAAAAAAATCTATAAAACCCAAGTATTTTAACCCATATCTAACCCAAAGTAGTTAAAACACCCGAAAATATCTTAACATCCGAATAATTTAGGCACTTAGAGCACCCACAATGGTGAATGTGTTAGTATGGGTGTAAATAATTTTTTAGTATTATAATTAGAGAGAGAGAAAAGAGAGAGATAGAGAGAGATAGAGACAAGAAAATTTTTTCCCTTTTTATAATGCCCACACCCAAATGCAACTCTGCATGTGGGTGTTGTTGAAAAGCCACTTTTTGCATTATTTTTCTATATTAAATTACATACACCCGACGTCTACATGTGCCACTGCGCTTGGTCTTAGGTTATTACAAGTATAAATATTACTAATATATTATAACTATGTATTTATATTTTGGGTATGTTCGGGTACTTGTTCGAGTTCGGGTCGGGTTCGGGTTCGGGTTTTCGGGTTGTGAAATTTAGAACCCGTTCGGGTATTTTAAAACTTCGGATTCGGGTTCGGATCGGATTTTTCGGGTCGGGTTCGGTTCGGTTCTTTGGGTTCGGATATTATGCCCAGACCTACTCCCGAGTCCCGATCAGTATTTTCCACTGTGACAATTCAATATATTGTTATTCTTTCTTCAAGTATCCCTCACCCGGTGTTAAACGAATTGTTCTAGACTATAAACTGAACTATTGTCATAGAAAACTAGTGTATGTTATTTATACCTGATGTGATATTTTGAGTAGAATTTGGATTAAAATCGTCAGATTCTTTGTTCTGGCTGGCGACAATTATATAAAATTATAAATCAATAAATATTTGATTGGGATATTTGAGTGGGATATTTGTGACATCCATATGACAGCATATTAATTACCAGCAATTAATCAAAATTCACGTTATATCAACTATATAGATCAGTGTTTACAAGATAGTCACATTTTTGGTGATATATGTACATACGTAGCTCACAAAAACGTGCAAAAATTCTCTTTGAATGCAGGAAAAAAGGCTAAAAATCACCAAAACTAGCAAAGCAAGAAGAGAGCAGAGTAATTAAATATCCATAACTAGTTTTCTTTAGAGAGCAACACCAATTGAAGATCTCTTCACGAACCTTCCTTTCATGCGAGGCCTTTTCTCTGCATTCAATTTACGTACCTCGTACCGTATCTTCTTGGAGAACAACCTTGTCCTCCTTTTCTCTCGGTATCTCGAAACCCTAGCCTCTCTTCCTCCATCCCCAGCCTCTCCCATGTGTAACCCTAGGCCGCGGAAGTGGTTGTGATGATGAGCTTCTCCACTTTCACCCTTAATATTCACAACACATATAAGTTTGTTAATTAGAGACAATGCTTTCTTCATATCAATATCAAATAGTAATAACAATGGTTGCGGTCCATTGGTAAAAATTTGTTGCTAGTTTGAGATATAGATAGAACAAGGCAAGGAGTGATAGACTTACCAAGGAATGGGTTGGGCAACAAACCATGTCGAGGTCAATTTCAGATGGCTCTCGGTCGGTCCATGGGATCCCTTGGCCATTCCAAGTGGAAATCACAGATTCGTAGTCCAATCTAAGCATAAGAGCCTTCTCCTTATTCTCTTCCTTAATCCTACCACTCATCTCATTCACTCCCACATCCATTCTATTCTTCATCACATCTTCTTTCTCATCTTCTTCTTCTTCTTCATATGTCGTCTTGTGTGCGTACTCGTAGTCAAAGCTTATTTCAAATGGAGATGTCTCCTCAGCCTCATCTAGATCATACACTTCTCTTGTCACAACTCCTTCCTCTTCCTCCACCTCCTCTTTTTCGATCTTTAACACCTCACCTAACCCTAGCTCTTCTATGGAATGAAACTCTCGCTCCATCCCTCCACCGAGTAGAGTCTCCACGTCAGCTGTGAACTGAGCCAGTTCCATGTCGGTTGGGAACAAACCATTCAGACAACTCTCAGCGTTGTCTTCATCTTCTTCGTCGCTGCATTTGAAACTTAAGGGCATCATCGGAAACTCAACCTTTGTCTCCACGGACTGGTGAAAGCATTGCTCCTTAACCATCGGGTTCATCACCGGCACCTCGAAGATGAGCTGCTCTTCCACTTCCACCTCGTAGCTCTCCGCCTGATTCTCTGTGCTCATCTCCGGCACAAGATCATGAAAAACCATCGTGTGGCTCTTCTTGCCACCACGTGGGGTCCGAGCTTTACGTGTAAATCCCTGATGCCACGTAGATTGGTGAGACGGTGAGGAGGAGGAAGCATGGCGATGCTTCCCGGAGCTAGCCGACTTCAAACGAACCCTCTCGTGCCTACGAGCAAGAGGGTTCGCCGAGTGGACCGAACCGTCACAAGCATGACAAAGGAAGGCATCATCAGCTGCGCAATACCAACGTGCCCGCCTCTTCACGCAGCTATCACATGCCCTCGCCGTCTTCCCTCCGACCGCACTAGCCAAACTTTTCATCATATTATACTTATCACCATCAACGAGAAGAAACCTTACTTTGAGTAAAACAAAGTTGCCAAGTCTCAGTTGCAAAAAGAATGTTTTATCGAACTATGAGTTCTCTCTACAAAGGTTTCAGTTTTCGAGAAGTGGTTATAAAAAGAGAGACTACATTTTCTTTTTATGAGGCACTGAAGAGTTAAGTTTAGAGGCGTTGTAGGCTAGTACATGTCCCACACGATGTGAGCTTTTTTTTTCTTGTATATCAAAGTTAAAAACTTGATGCACTTTTTTGTTGCTTATACCCCAAGAGGGCCATGAAGAGGTCTTATCTCGATTCTGATTGGCCGAGTTCTTCAAGTTGATCCTCTTCTTAGTGTTTTGATTGGCCAGCTTCTTAATCAGATGGATATCTTTATGGTCCACATGTCGTTTTCACGGGCCAAATCACTCCTTATTTTTGGATTTTGTTACCATTCATTTTTGCTAGATTTCATTATTTTCCATGGAAAAAGTCGATTAGTGTGAATTATTCTCGTGATTATGTGGAAAGCGAGGTTTTGATTGCTTGTGTCGGTTTACGTTTAAAGATAATGAGTAATGACATTAATTATGGTATGATATGTCTACATCTTTATTTTCTACATGTACATCTTAAAAATTTAGAGACAACGAAACTGTATTAATAACTTTACTGAATATTTTTAAGATATAGAGTAAAAAAGTCATTTGAATCCCCAATTATTAGGAAGCGTAAAAAGATTCAACAAAAACTTTTATTATCTTCTACTTTTGTGTTTTATCGATCCTAATTATACAGATATCTCTTACTATGTTTTTTTATTTGTTTAAAGTATGTTATATGGATACAATTTGGAGTACAATTTAAGCATTTAAGAAAAGAGGGCAGAAAGAGGAATGAAAAGTAGAAACGAAGTGGGCGATAAGTAGAAGTGATAAAACCAGAGGGATAGGAACGATAGTTGATCTCTTGCTATTTTACTTTATAACACCAACTAGACTCAAAATAAATTAAGGATTAAAACTTAATCGATCGATATCAAGATATCCGAAAACGTTTGGTTAAAGGATAAATAAAGACAAACTGGATAACTATGGTTTGTGCTGGACCACATCAATATGCAGAAAACTTCAAAAACAAAGGCATCAACCTTTTTCTTGAGAAGATAAGAGGCTCGATGGATAACATGTACCACTCTTGGCATTATTCGTGTACTTGGGAAATGATATTTATATTTTTTTCATCATTTGTAAACACTAAGATTTCGGAGACTGATTGAATTTGATAAAACATCATTAACCTTAAACTTTTGTCCTGTCTAGGAAATCATGTCTGTTGAGATGTCCTTAACACTACGAATTCATAGTGTTAATTTTGGGTTCAAAATTATCCTCAAAAATAAAAAGCAGAAAATAATTGCATACAATAGTGGTTCATTTTCAATATAAATAACGCGTCTATTTTTTTTATTAATATATACATATCTCATTATGAGTAAAGAGTTCAAGAGTTACAATTTTTTTTTTCTCTATCTTGATATGTCAATAAAAATTAAATAAAATAGAAATCATTAAACTTATAACGTTAAAACAGGATGCTAAAGACTATTAAACTTTTCATTCTATACGATCTATTGGGCCTAGGTCAGTACATTTCCTCGGACGGGAAACCAGAGTATTTTATTTGGTTTTCTCTGAAGCACTATTCGAACAAGCGAATGATCTATTAGCTTTGCATGAGATACTTTACTTATTTTTCTCAAGAGGCCATATGATGCGTTGGTTTGAAGATCAAATCTTTGTCGAAGTATTTCAGACTAATTAAGGCCATCATGTAGGCTGGAATTTCAGGATCACTAATTGATATAGGCCCAATACATTTTGTGGCAGTGTTGGAAAACATATGAATGTACTAGTACTTTAATATTATTCGATAAAATATATGCTCACATTTTTTTTATCATCATGACATCATCATACATTCATTACATATCAATATATCATCATGCAACACTTAGAGGCGAATAGGTCCAGATGATTCCACAACATACAATTTTACATGCACTACAAAATCCTAAAGAGACGCTATCAATGCACCACATTCATAGTATGGACATATTTACTGCGATAGGATATTTATGCAAATTGGATGGATGGTCAACCATTATATGTGTTCGTGTGTGTTCAACGTTCAGACACACACACATACTGTATATATAAATTTGTTGTGTTCAGATTTTTTTGCCTTTATAAACCACATTATTGACATTAAAACCAAATCAAAAGCAATATAGACGGCAGCGATGAAAACAAAGAAATTTATTCTCCAATTTAAAAATAATAAAACAGAGAGAAATATTCTTATTTGATACACCACAAGTTATTAATTACAGCACGAGAAACTAAAAAATACCCCAAATGAAAAGCAGAGATTTAAGTATATGCAGAGCAATTAAATACAAACATTTATGCTTCGCTCTAACTTCCATTTCTCAATCCCCCCTTTAAACCAAATCCCGAGACCAAATAAACCTAAACCGTAACACAAAATCAAACCATTACTAAACCGTTCAAAGACGTTTTCAGTTTAGAGTTTGACAACTTCGGGAATAAAGACAGGGTAACGGTCGATACAATCGGACCATGGTCCGTCCTTAGGTGTCTTAATCGTACGGTTACACTTCCACACGGCTGAGTTACACTTAAAACCGCTTCCAAACGCAATTTGCCAAACACGATCGCCTCTCCTCATTTTCCCTTTAGACTCGATGTAGCTAAGCTCGTACCACAACGATGACGATGACGTGTTACCAAACCGATGTAGTGTCATTCTCGAGGCCTCGACGTGTTCTCCTGATAGCTGTAGGTTCTTCTGGAGCTCGTCGATCACCGCTCTGCCTCCTGCGTGAATGCAGAAGTGTTCGAAGGCCAGTTTGAAATCCGGTATGTACGGTTTCCATTTCGGGTTGAAGATTTTACGTCCGATTAGGGACGTGAGGAAGAGAAGTTGTTCTGACGCCGGTAGTACCAAAGGACCTGTTTCATCAAATTCATATATCAAAACCAAACCGTAGCATAATTCCTAAAACCTAAGCCAAACTAAACTTTACTTTAAAACCAAATAAAATTTCAATCGAACAAAGCTAATTTAATGCAACCGAATTGAGTAACCTAAATTTTCATAGAAGTGAGACATATGCCAAGAAAGTACATTTAACCATAATAACAAAACATATAGAGTAATTATTCTTTTATTTAAAACGAAATTGAAGTCAAACCTAGCCGACCAATAATTATTTAATGCCCACCCCTTGATATAGTTTTCACCGTATATATATCATTGTTAGGGTATATATGTAGGTGAAATAAAATGATGTTTATTATAGTTACCTATTGTGGTGATGTTTGCCTTGAGGGCTTCACCGGCGATAGCCATGAGATCTTTGGACAAGTTGATGCCAACGTGTCCTTCTTTGTCTTCCTGCTCGTAGACACAGTAGAAAGACTTGTCATCAGCACCGCGGTGGGTCCGGACCAGATGGGAAAGCTTGTATTTGGCTCGCCACCGGTCAGACCGGCGGTTTGACATGTGTATAGCTGCCGCGCCCATGCGGAAGAGGCAATTGGGTAACAACATGGCTCTCTCGTTTCCTTGATAGTAATTAGGCGTTATAATCTCCGTGCTGACGATGATTGCATTTGAATTGGGATGAACTTGGAGCAAGTCGCGGGCTAGATCAACTGAGATCAGGCCCGCGCTGCAGCCCATCCCCGAGAGATTGAAGCTTTTGATATTACTCCTAAGCTTATATTTGTTGATGACCATAGCTGAGAGTGATGGTGTGGGAGAGAAAAGAGAGCAATTGACGATAAGGATGTCGACGTCTTTAGGTTTAAGACCAGTTTTCTTGAATAGATCGTCCATGGCCGTGAAGATAACCATCTGAGCCTCACTTCTAGCCGCGTCCATGGTTGGTGTCGGAGGAATATAATGAATAGCCGGAGGGAGACAAGTCTCTTCACCGAGGCCAGAACGTTCAAGAATTCTCATTTGGAACTCAACGCTCTTAGGGTTGTCCTTGAGGTTCAAACGAGAGTGTTCCATGAAAGTTGCGAAGGGGACACGACACGTGACAGGTGGCTTGTAACAAGAATAGTCAACGAGGTAGATGGTACGTGGCTTGGACATGAAGTAAACGGTGGAGATGAAGATGACAAAGAAGGAAGAACATAGAACCTGAACTAGGTCAAACTGAAGTGAGTTCCAAACATTAAGGATCTCTTCAGGACCCATCCGAAGAAGCTCAACGGCGACGATAGCCATGATCGGGATCAGAAGAAAACTCAAAAAATGATTAACCAAATATTGGTAACCAAGTTTCACGTACTTGAGCTTCACCGAGCTAGAGAACTCTGGCATCGGTGCCTGAGGCATCTCCGGAGAGTTTTAATGTGTAATTGTATTATTGTTACAAAATGTGATTAGGGTATTTTTGAAGATGAGTTAATGAAGAAGAGAGAGGGAAGGTGAAGGATATAAAGGCGAACAGAGGAAGGGGTAGATGAGAAGAGTTAATGAAGAGACCAACGTCACCCAACGCTCTTGCTTTGCTTTCTATTTAATTATTTTGTATTATTATGAGAAAAATGTTTTGTAATACTTCTCTTCGATTTCCAGTTGTAACTAGACAAAAGCAAGTGAGGGAGCAAATGATAAGGACTGTCCTCTTTCGATAAAAAATTTTCATCTCTTAAAATTGTCGTTGTAAGAGAAATAAATTAAGAAACAGCAAGACGTGTCAGCTTTTGGGTTTATCGAGATCAAAGCGTTTGGTAACTACTTTGATTTGATGATCACGTTCACGTTCCCCGGTAGGCGCAATATTGGGGCTGTTACTAGGGGTGGACATAAATACTTAGTACTTGTCACGTACCTGTAATTTATTTTATGGCTCTGAAAGAAAAATGGTCGTTATCATAGCAGTAACATAAATCGGATAGTCATAAGTTTGTGTCAAGTAACAAGATTTAAAAAGATTAATATCCGGTTTGTTTTACCCGTTAAAATTAGGAAGTGACATACTAATGATTTGCAAGTAATTGGTGAATAATTTTCAAGTAGCAAGTGGGTAAATAACCCGCAAATGAACTAGTTTTAGCAAAAACTTGAATTTGTTGGAATTCGTTTATATGAAGCAAAGACAAATAATTTTAGTACCCATATAAAGCGATTCAAATAGCAAATATATCTACCTTAAAAAGCATATATTACCTTGTGTCCACCCCTAAATATTGCATCAATTTAATATTTATCCAAGAAAACATATCAAAACTCTATATGCTTCTCTTGTTTGCCTTAACTCTGTCTAGTTCCATAAATGAAAGAATTAGTAATCCTTTTCGTACGCGTAAAATAAATGTACGTTTATACCCAAAAAGACGAATTCACTGTACGTAAACTTACTTTTGAGTTTGGACCTATCACCCATGTACGTGGCAGGTAGCGTGAAAATCAGAGAAATTATAGGTATACATATATATTCGGGTTTAAATGTCGATACATGAATATAGTATATCTACAAGAGTACATGTTTTGCTATTTACAATCGTAATTCATGAAGATTAAAATATAATCCGCATTCTTACCAAAAAAAATATATAATTCTCATTTGACTTAAAAAGTTTGATAATTGTTTATAACTATTGTTGTTTAAGAAACTTTAAATATCAAATAAAATTTAAATTTCACAGATGAGGTTTTGATTAATTGTATGTTTGACACTTTGACTATACCAAAATATAATGATTTTGTGATTTTTATGCTGTTTTGGTGATTCATGTAATAACCGGTCTCTGGTATCTTTTGAAATGGTATACTACCCCAACTGAGTATAGAGATTAGAGAACTAAAAACATAATATTCCATCTGATTCACAAAGAGTGTTATTCTACATTTTTTCACACATATTAAGAAAAGTATTAAAATTTCTATTATATTCCTTATCAATACACTAAACAAAATTATCTTTCTTATTAATACAATTTAGAAATAAGAGTTAAAATTGGATTTTTATTCAAAAAATTTCATTGAAAATACAAAACGATACTCTTTGTGAAACAAAAATATAACTTTAAAACGACACTCTTTGTAAAACGGAGGGAATATTATTAATTTTCAGTTATATTTGTTTGTATCTTCTACCCAATGTTAAAAGATATTGCATAGTCGGAACTTGTAATCTAGTGGTTAATGCCGAAAATGTGCGTTTGTGAGGTATATATATGACAAAAAATTGCATTGAATTGTATCAAAAACGCATGAACAATTCTTTTTATTGTAGAAAGCATAAAAAATTTGTTTCCAAAAGAAAAGTAACATGTGATATTCCATTTATCCCACATGTGATATTCCATTTAACCAAACTAACAATAAATGTATATAAGAAAGAAAAAAAAAAAACTAAATGTTATCAAAATACGACGGTGGATTACCAATTAATCTTTTAATTTTACTATGAAATTCTTCTACTTGGTACTTGGGCCCAATAGTGTCATTTGAAAGAGGGAATACACGACGGAACATCAAACAGTAGTTACTTTATGTTTGACTTGGAAAGTGCAAGAAGACAAATCTTGAGATCCATGAAAATTGAAAAACATCGAGGGAAAATCAAACAGTAGTTACGATGTTTGACTTGGAAACTGAAAGCAGACAAATCTTGAGATCCCATGATTTCACATATAGACACAATCCACCAAAAGCTCAAATAAAGTCCAAATCTTTTCTACTATGATTCTTTTTTGCCAGACATAAGTTTTATTCCATGCTTTAATAAGTTTGTAAGATCCTTATGTAGCAAACATGTATAAAGAACCAGGCTAGTAAAAACTATACAGAAATTGAGATCAAAAGCTTTTAAAGCTATAATGAATCTGCATAATAATAAGAGGATTTGTTTCTAAACTGTAAATGAACATGGTTGAATATTTTTCGTGTTCCATAGTGAGATCATTAATGCCACAAAATTTGATGAAGAAGTTTAGTATGGAACTATCCACTAGATTGACATGTACATTTAATATGTATATAATGTGTCTGTATTTCATTAGCCACACCGATTTCGTAGTCTATGATACCGATCTTCCTTCATCTTCCAGGATAATTAAACATGTAAATGTATTTTCTATTCTTCCTTTGATAAAATGATCCTTTTATGGTTTCCCATTGTATGATAGAATAACATGAATATACTAGTGTGTTAATTTGACCTACTCGTCATTGTTTTTTTTTTTTTTTCTCATATCATTTGTAATAAAGATGTGGAATTGTGAATTTTCTCAAAGACATTCACACCCTAACATTCATTTAGCATTAAAATCGCTTTTATCAAATGTTTTAAAGAAAATTTCAGATTTCTTATGGATTACAATTCAATCATATTTTGCAAAATTTTCATTATATCTAATCCTGCCAGAAGTTCTGAGCATCAATATATTTAGATTCCATCGCTACAAAAAAAAAAGAAAAAGAAAAAAGGTTTTAGTACTTTGTACTTTGTAGTTATTCATAAGTTCTCACTTATTATATTTTCACTTATTTTGTGCAACCATATTATCACTTTTATATTAAATTTATAGTTATTTCGCATAACTACTTAATTACTTGAAATACAAATTATGCGTTAGTTAAAGGAATGTTGTAAGATTAAGGAATTTTGTGTAGAGGATGGTTGGGGCGGACGACTTTTCTCTATTAATGTTTAAAGAACTTTAATTTTGTTGCTTAGGCTTTATTTGACTTGCTCTGTGAGCCAGTCTTCATACATGGTGAACATTGATCATGCTCAATAAAACATGGGAATGGTGATCGATTCTTGATCACACTGATAATGTTGCCGAGATTCACTCTAATTTGGATGAATCAACATTGGCGAGGGGGTTCAGAAAGGACATCAAAATATGTTTTCAGTGTAAACCAAAAATCACATGTTGAGCATTTTGTATCGAAAGTGATATCGAAGTTTAGTCTTATACGATTTTGTATATCAACATTTTGATCAAGTTGTTGTGTTCCTTCCATTGCTTTTCGTTGATTTGGAGCATTAATAAATAATGCATCAATTATATTTTCTAAAATGATTGAAAGCTTTAAGAATTTCAAAGGCTAATACTATATACTTGAGTTAATTTCAATGTAATCAACAAATTTTACGTGAGTAAAACATTGAGAAAATATATAGAAGGCAAATATATAACTAAAGTCATTTTCCCTTGAAATTAACAATGAAATATACATAACATATAAAATCAAAGACATGTTCCCTTAATTTTGTTTTGTTCTGTTAAAAGTATGTTCCCATAATTCAATTGAAACTTTATTAACTCCTTACAATATAACGGTCCCGCACAAAGATAATGTGATGTGATAAAATCAATACACGGGTTGTCGAACCAACCAGCGGCCAACCAACTATTAAGACGTTTAACAAAAATAAATAAATGTATAATTATATGTTATCTCGAATTTTCAGATTGTAGGAATTCGTTGCAACTCTCAACTATTTTATAAGTTGTATTTATTGTGGGAATTGTCCTTATTTCATTGTAATGTCAGTCCACATGCCAGAAGTGTTGTTTCTTTCACTTAATTCATGTTACATGGTAAACTTCGCAATTCTCTTATAAACTTGACAAGCTGTTTTTTGTTTGCTATCTTAAGACAACCTATACAGGAATTACTTTGATTCTGCGCAATCAATTATTTCATCGGCCTGGCAGATTTAACAAAATATGCTTGGAATGGTAGAGCCGCCACAAGCAAGCATTTTTTATCACCATTCATAATTTTCTTATAAAACATAGAGGACATAGTAACTTCATTACTTCAAGTGGGTTAGGTTGTTCTGCAGGTTTTTAACAAATTTTATGTTATTGTATCTGATAACACACTAATTTACATAATATTATGATTTTTAATATGCTCGATAATATACAATTTTACGAAAATATCAGCTCTTGGCTTTACCTAATAAGCCCTAAAAGTAGTAAAAACTAGTTCGGAAATATGTTGGGTAGAAATGCGTTCACCAATACAATTATATTTGTAAGAAAATCATTACGAAAAATAAAAGTGTGCAAAAAAATTAATCTAGTTTGGCAGTTTGTTTTAGTACATTTGTTCCTCACTAACAACATTTTTAAGCATCTACAAACCACCTTTGAAACAGTATTTGTTCGTATAAATTTTACGTCAACTCCTTGTGGCGGTTCTATCACCTAATTATTCGAAGAGGATTAAATATTAGGGATAAAACAAGTGTAGGAAAAAAGTGAAATCCTCTAAGACATCGATGTGGTAGCTTTCGAAGATCCTCTATCTAATGCTTAAAATTCATGTGCTACTTATAGTTAGGGTGGTCAAACTTTTCAGAGGTTATCTTTGTGATTAATTAATATACATCGGATTCTGCTTATTATCATTGAGATTATGTTATAATAGCCTTCATCTTTTGCGGGTTGTTACAATTAATCTAATTGGATGTGGCTTTTAGTTAAAAGGAGCGTTTGAGTTCCTTGATGAACTCTAGAATGTCTTCTGGTCTTGCCGTTTTAGGTATTAGCGTTAGTGAGTTTTGATTTTGGTCTATATTTTAGTTTTATTGATAGAACTTAAGCATTTACTACAAAATCAAAGTTCATTTCCAAATCTTTAACAATTTTCCGAATCTTGAATTGAAAATAATGTTGATTTTTCGTTTGTCCCATTTTAGAGGAAAAATAAATAGTTTAAGTAGCAATGATGAAGTGACGTGTTATATAGTATTGGGTGGTATTTGATAAGATTGATCATTAAGGAGACCATCTTCCCAACTATCTTTATTAATTTTGATTTTGATTTTGATAATATTGTAGTAATATATTTGTGACTATTGGACCATAAGTATTCTCACTATCATATGTTATTTTCGAGTATCAATTATGCAAATGAGCTGAATGATTTGACTATAAGGTTTTGTCACCTGGTGCTAAAATTATGTTTTCACTTTTTTTGTTTTTTCGCAACCCTAGCTTTAATTAGGATGACTAAGAAAAAAACTCATTTGTGATTTTATAAAATTATTTGTTCACTTTCTCGCTTTCTCTTATTTCTCGTTTATGTAATGTTAAGGCGGACTGCTTAACCCGTTCTTCTAGACTGCAACCAATCATGGAGTTATTTTTTTAATGAATGTGTGGTTGATAAAAAAAATATATATATATTTGTTCACTTACACAAACTAGCATCTTCAACGGTAAGAGATTATATGAGTATCTCAAATATATTAATTGAATCTTTTATAATAAATGAGTTATTTATTTAAATTTTAAATAATAAAAAAAAAAGTTTAACCACTCATATGAAGCCAAGTATCAGAAACGTTTCTCAGCGGTTCTCAAACGAAAACCGTTTATGATTGTCTCTCTTACTTTTTTTTTTTTAATCTGTAGATACCCTATCAGAAACCTTCATTAAAAGTGCTCTAAATTTGAATTCGAGTTATGACACATCGACAACACTAATACAAATCATTAGCTATACAAAAATTGCGGAATCTCATTTTGGCGAGAATCACAAAATCAAATTTTCAACAGAAAATCGAAAAAAAAAAAAACGTTTTTACTTTCACAATCAAACTTAATTTATAAAACCCAACAATCTGATCGCAGTCGTTATACTGTACTTCGATCGATGTATAAAAATTGTTAAGAATTCATCTTAGAACTATATCATATTAAGTAGAATCGTTTATATCTTCTAGTTTGATAATCATCACAAACACATGCGACATGGGTGTGTTACATCCCATGCATATGTATTATGGACTTCTAGAATGCGGAAAAAAAAGTTTTGAAAGCTTTGAACCCAATGGGCTTTGAAAATCAACTGGAAAGACCAATGGGCTTTGAAAATCAACTCGAAAGCCCAATGACCTGCACTTCTTTGAAATAAAATAAAATAATTATCATATGTCCAACGTGATGATAGTGAGAGAACACGAATGTGATGAATCACCCACTCTGCTTTTACATCCACAAATTTCACTTTTATTAAACCTAATCACAATCTCTCTGCAATTTCAATATCAAATTTCGTTGCAGAGACAAAACATGTCTGAGTATTTGGTAACTGGAGGAACTGGTTTCATTGCTTCTTACATCATCAAATCACTTCTCGAACTCGGACACACCGTTCGAACCACTGTCCGAAACCCACGTAATTTCCCAATTCTCTAACACAAAAATCATTCAATTCAATCTCTGGGGTTTGATTTGATTTTGTTTGTATTGAAGGTGATGAAGAAAAGGTTGGTTTTTTATGGGAATTTCAAGGAGCAAAACAGAGGTTAAAGATTCTCCAAGCTGATCTAACGGTTGAAGGAAGTTTTGATGAAGCAGTGAACGGTGTTGATGGAGTTTTCCACACTGCTTCTCCTGTTCTTGTTCCACAGGATCATAACATTCAAGAGACTTTGGTTGATCCAATTATAAAAGGAACAACCAATGTGATGACCTCTTGTGCTAAGTCCAAAACAAGTCTCAAAAGGATTGTTCTTACGTCTTCTTGTTCTTCGATACGGTACCGTTTCGATGCCGCGGAAGCTTCTCCTCTCAATGAGTCTCATTGGAGTGATCCTGAATACTGCAAACGTTTCAATGTGAGAACCATTTTCTTCTCTCTACTCTGCTTGATATTGATTCTTTAATTGTAATTTTGGTGATTTGGTTGATTCACAGCTTTGGTATGGATATGCAAAGACTCTAGGTGAGAAAGAAGCTTGGAGGATAGCTGAAGAGAAAGGATTAGACTTGGTTGTAGTGAATCCTTCATTTGTGGTTGGTCCATTGCTTGGACCAAAACCAACAAGTACTCTACTTATGATTCTCGCCATTGCCAAAGGTCTCGCTGGAGAGTATCCGAATTTTACGGTAGGGTTTGTGCATATAGATGATGTGGTTGCTGCACATGTATTGGCTATGGAAGAGCCTAAAGCATCAGGGAGAATCATATGTTCGAGTTCGGTTGCTCATTGGTCTGAGATCATTGAGTTGATGAGAAACAAGTATCCTAATTACCCATTTGAGAACAAGTATAAATCTCACTCTCGTTACATTCACCAAGATTTCATTATTTGGTTGATTGATTCTTTGTGTTTTTTTTCAGGTGTAGTAACAAAGAAGGGGACAATAGTCCACATAGCATGGACACAAGGAAGATACATGAGTTGGGATTTGGTTCCTTCAAGTCACTACCTGAGATGTTTGATGACTGCATCATCAGTTTTCAGAAGAAGGGTCTGCTCTAAATATACACATTTTCATACATCGTATTGTCGATTAATGGATCGATATCAATGGATTGAACTCTGGCAAGTGATAACTGGTTTTTAATTCAATAAGCTGGTTTTAGTCAATAAGTTTGACCTAATTGGAATTACAACTTATACAAGCTCAGGACAGTACCTCAGAAAAGCAACCGTAAATCTCTAGCCTTTCACGATTCTACTAGATCACCCTGATCTTGTTACAGTTGGAATCATACCAGCACTACACTAGGTCTCTCAATTGTTATACTAGAAAAAACTGAAACCCTTTGGTTAAAAACTCTCTTATGCTATGTGATTTACAATGTGTGCGTCGACGCCTATTTATACCCTTAGGTTCAATGCCACAACCAAATCTCCATTCATAGTTATCAACAAAACTGCAACATTTTCATTCAGTTGTTGAATAATGGACACTTAAAATCAAGCAATAAATAATGAAAATGGCCCTCATGTGTCTTGTTTGTTTTCTTTGTCAACTACTACTTGTGAAACCGGCCTTTTAAGCTAGTGGGCTGAAACCTGAAAATCACCTCTTTCTTTTAACCCAAAATCCAATTCATTGAGATAAAAGCACTTGGATTCATTATGTGTATGAATATGAATATGAATATATTCTTATTATATAGTCTTTTGAGAGCTTATCACAAGATCCTCTAACTTCATGTGCATGTCCACCTCTCGTTCTTATAGTAAAGTATCACGGGCTTGAGACATGCTTACCCGTACGTACAGAAAAAAAAAAAAAAAAGAATACTACAAGAGCATGTGCAACCACAAAGCAGTGGGAGAGTGTTGTTACTAATACTATACACTATAACACTCTTCCTTTGACTTTTCCTCAATTCTCAATCACCAAGACACCACCAACCTTTCTTTATTATATAACACATTCAATTAAATTCCAAAATGCGATACAGCTGTTATAAATATTTGGGAGTTGATAAAATAATAAGTGTAAACCTGACAAAACCACACCCCTGACTTGTTGCCACTTCCGTGCAATCTCTTCTTTAATTCCCACTCTCTTTCACTACTAGTACTATTCAACCTTTCTTAAAACAAACAATAACGTAATTAACAAACGCATTATTGATTAAAATTTCATGAACTGCATTAAAAACGTCTGAAAACCATAAAATAAAAAACAATAATGGTGTTTTGTGATGGCGCGGCGAATCAGCAGAGAAACAGTGACCATACCAAATTCATGCATTTGTCATTTTCCATTAGATTCTTAGAATCGCAACACGTCAGAATCTAACGCCCAACTGGTAGGGGCTTAAATTGAAGGATGACAAAACTATAGCGATAAGAACAATGAACAAAAAAAAAACACAATCAAAATTTATAAATTAAACAACTTCTTCCATTAATATTTTGTTTTAACATTAACAAAAAATGAAAGTGGAGAATGATGTAATACAACTGACGATGGATTCATCATCAAGCTCTTTCACTTTGGACGGCTCTTAAAGCACAAAGAAAAAAACCCAAAGTTAAAAGAAACCAGACTCAGCAAAACATCATTCAATATAAACTAAAACTTGATAAAAACTCAACTCCTAATTGCAAAACCCGGCTTTATGTCTTAAGATCTTACTACTCCGGAACACACAGTTTTGTATGTCTTGAATACACTATAACATAAACGAAGTAAAAAAACACTCTTCTCACTTTAACATTAAGGAAAATCCTATGAAGCTGCAAAACTTTTTAATGGGCAAGAGATGTTGAGAGGGGCAAGTTGATCAAGGAAACCGAAACTAGAGTCAGCTAGTTGGAGCTCTTCAACATCTGCAAAGTCGAAATCCGGTAACTCGCTTGGACCGTTATCTTCGAATCCTTGAATGTCATCAAGCAAGCCAAAATCATCAAACTGATCAACAGAGAGGAAACAATCGAAGTCTAGGTCATGTTGCTCCTCTGCAAAGAAACCAAGATCAGGGATTTGTAGATCAGTAAAGTCGAAATCGAACAACACTTCCTTGTTTCCACCAGCAGGAGCATTTGGAGTCGGAGCAACAGAGACATCATCAGGGTTGACACAAGTGAGAGCTGAAGCTGAAGTGTCATCTTGCTCAACAGGAACAACAGGTGAAGAACGAGAGCATTGACTAGTCTCAGATGAAGAAACAACAGTTTTAGTCGACACATTTCCAGAAACAGAGAGAGAAGCAACAAGTGCATCAAACTCAATCTTCTTAGCATCATAAGCTTTAGCAGCTTCTTCAAGAGTATCAAAAGTACCCAACCAAGTCCTAGTTTTCTTAATAGGATGTCTAATCTCAGCAGCCCATTTCCCCCATTTCCTTTGCCTAACACCAACAGGCTTCTTAGTCAACAACCCAGGACAAGCAGGAGAAGCAGACACAGCTTTCTTACTAACAGTTTTAGTACTGTCCTGAGAAGAACTCTCAGAAGGCTGCTCAGAAACTTCCATAGATGGAAAGTTAATCTCACGAACGATACGTTTCATTTTCCGAACCTTAGAAACCTTAAGCTCTTCCTCATCACTAGAGGAATCATCAGTAGCATAAGGATCATTCACAATAATACGGACTTTTCTCAAAGGTTGGGTTTCTTGAGGAAGGGACGATGATACAGAGTTTCTCTTAGCTCTCTTCTTAATCTCGCTACTAGTACCACTCAAAGACTGTTCTTTTCTAACCTCAACCATTGTTGTTAAATAAACCCACTCCTCAAAATACCCAGATAAACAAAAAGAACAAAAATCACTCTCAAAGGTCAAAACTTTTTTGTATCAAGAACTCAAAACTCTCAGCGAACTATGAAAAAATAAAATTTTTGCTGCTTTATGTGAAAACCCCCAAAGACTTCAACACTAGAACAAGTCCTGTAACAAAAATCAAAATCTCAGATCAGAGAAGGTACAAAAATGGAAGATGAGTGAAAGATAAAGAAGAAAAAGATTATACCTTTTGGGTCTTAAGCGCATGGAAAGAGAAGGAGTCTCAAGAACAAGCCTCTGCTTATTAAAGCAGAAGTGAAGAGCGTTGAGAAGACCAGATTTCAAAGAAGACGATGATGATGAAATCGGAGAAGAGATATGAATCAAAGACAAAATCACAGTCGATTCAAATCCAGCCGACATAAATCAGAGCGTTAACAAACGCCTTTTTTCTTGTTGATATTTCAGATCGAAAACCCTAAAAACCGAACCTTTTCACACACTGTTCCTGTTCTTCGAAAAGACAAAACAAACAGTGAGAAACGAAACCAAGAGACGACCAAATAAAACCCAAACAGCTAAAACCCAGAACCCTAGAGACAGAGAAGAAGATAGATAGATGGGTAAGAAATCTGGGGTTGAGATAATTTTGTTATGAGTATATAAAAAAAAAAACGAAGGATCCGTGACAATTTCACAGGGAAAAAAACAGTAAACAAGTGTTGAAATAAATTATATATTAAAAAAAAAAGCTTTGGTTTTTACAAAATACTTCAGAGACGACGCAAATCTCTAGATGAGCAAAATTAAAAAAACATAAAACAAATCACAAGAAGAAGAAGAAGAAGAAGAAAATGACCTTGTTGGTGAGTTTCTTCTGATTCTCTTTCTCTCTTTTTTTTTTTTTTGCTTGTGAATAATAATAATAAAGCTTTCACGCTCTTTATATTCTGATTTTAACATACACTAGTACTGATTTTTTTGCCCTTTTTTCAATGACGGTCAAAAGTAAACAATTCAAAGAAAACGACTAACAAGGGAAATAAAATATACAGAATATAATCATGAACTTGTAACAGCCAATAAGAAACTGTAAATGGTGAAAATTGGGAAACAAATATAACCTTTTTTGCAAGTCATTCCTAATTTATAGCAAAATTCACATTTACTGACCCCAACTTTAAAGATTTAGTTACCATTCAATGTATTGAATTAAATAAATCTTCCGTTTTTAACAAAAATAACAGTATTTGACTGTAGTGGCTCTTTTTGACTTCAATTTTTCTTGCGTTACATAGTTAATTTGGTAGTATTAGAAAATTTTTTTAAAAAAATTTCCATTTGAAGAGACATATAAATAAATATTAGCTGGCATAAAGAAAGAAGTAGGGACAAATATACATTAATGGCGCATGACTCTCTCTTACTCATGCATCTATCATGGCCCGCCTAAGAATCCTAACGCGTGTACCTCACTCTCTTCTTTGCCTTAAAATAAATTATATAATGAAAGTGCAGGTTTTGAAAGAAAAAAAATTTACATGATTAATCCTTATTTTTGGGGTTCGGAATTTTAATTTTTCTGATTTTTTATATTTATTTAAGTTAAAAACTAAGTTGTATGGAAACTCTCTTCGAGGTCCGTTTCCCGTTTCCGAAACGTTTCGGAAACGGAAACTCTTCGGAAATACGAAAAACGTCACGGAAACGCATTTTCTAAAAATCTATGTTTGGAAACACGATGGAAACTCACGTTTCTAAAATGGAAACGCGACAAATCCTTTATATTGACTTTGGAAACTTAATAAATAAAAGTTGAAAAGATTAAGATTTATAATACATATAACTAATTTTGGAAGACTTTGAGTTTTAAGATCTTTTTATAGACAAACTAGATTTGGAGGCATCTTTATATGATCTACGATGAAACTAATGAAAATGAGAATGAAAATGTTGGTCTTAATTAAATATTTGAACTTGAACCTTTTAATTTTATTTTTTTTGAATTTTAGTTAACCTATTTAATATTTGATGTTTTGGACTTGTATTGTTTAATTAAACTATTTTTATAGTTTTATGTTAATGTTATATATATACATATATTATATATGTGTATACGTTTCCAAAACGTTTCCAATCTCTAATTTTAGAAAAAAATCGTTTTCCGTTTCCGAAACATTTCGCTTCCACGTTTCCGTTTCCGTTTCCATGCAACATAAGTTAAAAAGCTATGTTTTTTTAAATTGGGTAAATATCTTTTTATATGTGTGACCTTATTTGGATAAATATCTTTTATATATAACCATATTTGGATAAATATCTAGAAATATTTCAATTTTGATAAAGAATCTTAACTATATTTATAAATAATATCTCAGCCAAATTCATAAAAATCTAACTAAATCTAATTTTTTCCTAGATTTTAATATTATAAAAAAAAGATTGCCACAATTAGTTTTAGATTCTGGTTGAATTAAATTGAGCTAACCAGAAGTTGTTGTAATCTAAGCATAAATCTCACACGTTGAGGTGCTTACTGCTTAGATTGCAAGAATTCTCGCTAAACAAAAAAATATATAACTTTAGAAAATGGTTTAAATATGAATGTTATAATTTTTTAATAAAGAAATTGGTTATCTTTACTATAGTTGTACTGCTAAAATGTAGGTTTATTTACAAACTTCGAATAGTTCTGTTGTCCCGGATGGAACGGACAAGACAAACCAAATTTAGATTTTTTTTTTTTCCTCAACAAACCAAATTTAGATTCTCGACTTAAAAGAGGGACTTTGTAGTTATAATATTGACTAATTATTGAATAATTTTTCCATTTTCTTTTCAAGCAAAAATTTATTAACTTTTCAAATCGAATTGAGGAGATTTTTCTCAAAGTATAAAATTTAGAAAAAGTAAAAAAAAAAATTAGAATATATAAAATATTGAGCGTTGTCAAAAATAATCCAAAATAATGCATGATGTGAGGCTTGACTTTCACTCACTCTATTTTCAAATGTTTAAAATTGTTAATCTTTAAACAATATCAAAGTAGTGAAGTGGTCGTGGAATAAATATCAAAGTAAAAAAATAATCAATCAACAAGCTGTCGATTTAAGGAAGAACATTTAGAGGTGGAACGAAAGTGCTAATTTTATATAGTATTTTTGCTAAGATTTAGCAAAGAATGTTTATGACACATGCGACACGTGTATGAAAAAGATCCTTCCTAAGTTTGCTTCAATCTTACTAAAAGCGAGTTTTAGTATCAATCATCAATCATAACACAAACTCGTAACTGTAATCATAATACCCTTTTTTGTAAAAGTGATAGTGAAATCAGGAATTCACAAAAAAAAAAAAAATTGACTTATGTGTTAAAGTTGTATACAAAACAAATATCGGTAAATAATTGATACTTTCAGTTTCTTTTATTTTTACTGTAAACGTATGTGTATAACCGTGATTGGAAAAATGAATATGGTGATTTATGCCAGTTTTCATTTCATCTTATACAATGCAACAGGTATATATCATAAAACATAACATTGGGTCTTCTTCTTTCTTCCTCGTACTAAGGTATATATATATATATATAAACCTCTATTTACCAAATCATATACTTGTTTTACCAAGACAGAGATTTTAATTTCATATTGCATACACCATTGGTAAAGAGTATCTAGATGTGTGACAAAATTTAATAGGGCCACGAACACGACCCGGTGTGGGTAATAATAACTAGGCCTGGGCATAAAACCCGAAATCCGAAAACCGATCTGAAACCGATCCGAAAAATCCGGAACCGAATCCGAACCGAATAGTCACAAAATCCGAACGGATAATGAATTCTCCTATCCGAATTACCCGAACCGAACCCGATCCGAACCGAAAACTGAAAGGATATCCGAAAACCGGAAATAAAAATTATATATCCAAAAATATTAGTTATATTTAGTTGTAATTTTATAGCAAATAACAAAAATATCCTAAATATCCTAGATTTTGGAAAAAATTTAGTTATATTTGTTAAAATTATACATATTTTTGCAAAATTTAACCAAATTTTAGTAAGATTAAACCAATTTTTATTAACATTGAACTATTTTTAAGTTTTTTTTTTCCCAAAAACCGATCCGAATCCGACACCTATCCGAACCGAAACCGAACCGATGACTCATAAAATCCGAACGGATAATAAATTCTCTTACCCAAATTATCCGAACCGAAACCGAACCGAAAAATCATAAAATCCGAACGGATAATAAACTCTCATACCCGAATTATCCGAATCCGAATATATCCGATCCGAATCCGATTTAAAATCCGAATGCCCAGGCCTAATAATAACTAACAAATAAAGAAAAGTGTATATTTAAAACATGAAAAGGTTTAGGTATAGAATCTAATTGTCTGGCATGTGAGATGCACGTGAGATGAAGATATGGGTTCATGGGAAGACCACGTAGGTGAAAGAAGAAGCATCGGCTCTTCGCCACCTGCCAAGTTCGCAGAAGCAGAAATGTCCTCTAATGGTCCTGCAGCTCTATCACGTGAGCTCCATAAAAGTATTCCCCCACAATATTCATTCCCAAATCCAAACTATTAATATTTTATAACATGAACATGTTACCAAATGTTTTTTTTTGGTTTGGTCACGTTACCAAATGTTCCTTTGGTGCGTGATAAGCCGCTTTAACTAAGATGTGTTAGGTCAGAGCATGCATTCATGTGGACAACTCTATTTGTAGTAAATCAATCTAAGTTAAGCAACCGAGAGCGATTTTTTTCATAGTTCATATAATCTCTGCAATTAGTAATCACTAATCTCTTAAAATACTGCACGTACGTACGTACCTCAACTTTTATTTCAAAAGACGTCAAATCAAAAATATATTTATTTTTTCGACAATAAATAAAGATTCTGGTTCAACTAGTAAAAGACTAGTTCAGTGTAATGCCATAATTTTAGCCATTCTAATACATGATTAATTTTACTTCGAGTAACTTTCGTGTAATTATCTCTGCTCTAAATTTGCAAGACAATTACCATTACACTGAACTAGGTCTGATTGATTTAACACGTCTTGTTCACTATAGTAGCAGGTTTAGCCGATTAGTACACAAATTTTAGTATTTTCCCGTTTTGATGTTTAAAGTTTTTGTACATTAATTAATAAATTATTTATTATTTATTTAATTTTTAACTAAACCATCATTTATTATTTATTTAAACACGATTTAACCAATAATAAATAATTTGTATAGTATAAATCGTCAAAACTAATTTAAAAATTTAAAATAAATCTAATGTGATCAAATTTTTTTTTTAAACATCAAATAAATAAACTGACGATGTAATACATTTTTTTATTTTGTATAATTAAAAGCATGGATACATTTTTAAAAATTTTAATTATTTATATTTAATTCAATTGTTTTCTTTAATATAACATGTTTTTTACTATAATGTAGTAATGTACCATCACACCACTTTAACTTTAAAAATGAAGGCCGAAAATAAATGTTAAAAGTATCAATCACGAGCCCATATTTTTGCGGATAGGTCCAAAGTCGGCTTTGTATAAAGACCAAACTAAACAAATCATTAGTGAGTCATATAATTTTTTTTTTGTATATACTTTCTATTTTAGCATATATATTTTGAAATTTTTCTTCTCCAAAAAAAAAGAGAAAAAACAATAGAAATAAAGAGCTTGGACATAAAGCAAGAAGAAGGAAAGTGGGGCACGCAAGCGGTGGCGCGTGGCTCAAAGCAGCACTGTGCCTGTCCTCTGTTCTCTTTTTCCCGCCATTTAGCCGCCTCTGCTGGGTCCCCCTTTCCCGCCATTATTATTCTTCCCGCCCAAAAAAACTGTCACCACACCTAACCATCTCTCATCTCCTGCCACGTATTAACTCTCGCCACGTGCCCTTTTGTCCTCTGCGATGGTGTCTGTTTCTCCCGTTTCCCAACGTCACGACCTTTATTACAATATATCCTTTTTTTTTTTAACGCAATTACAATATTTTTATTATTGGTAATTTTGTTACTAATTTTTTTTCCTGGTCTTGTGTGAAGATCAAAACCTTAACAATAAAGAAAAAAATGTCTGCTGTGAAACATGGTCAAAACCTTAACAACAAAGAAAAAAAAACATATTTTAACTTGGCTATGGTTAAAAGGAAACTGTTACAATAGTATCTGAAATCAAATACTCTCTCTGTTCCATAAAGTTTGATGTTGTGTATTTTGCACACAAATTAAAGAAAGATAACTTTTATACTTTTTAATTACTATTTTGTTTGTTTAATATTTTCTCTGTTTCTTGAAGTTTGATTTTCTAATGTTTTGAGTTTGATTCACAAAGATTGATTTTCTAGATTTTTTTTATTTTTAATTAATTGATTTTCATAAATTGTAAATTTCAAGATGTATTGATTAACTTTTTCAGATTACTATTGGTTCATAATTTATTAAAAAAATATTTAATAAAAGTAAATAATTAAACAATGATTGTTTTTTAAGAAATGTAAAATCTCTAAAAAAATCAATTTTTTAGAAACAGAAAAAATAATATTAATTTTATTTCTCTCCTCTCTCTATTAACCATACATAAAAAATAATAATAAAATTGATACAAAACATCAATCTTTTGGAGAACAAGAAAGAAATCCAAGTCATCAATCTTTTGTGGAACAGAGGGAATAATATTAGTTTACAAAGTGTGAAATATCTAACAATAATAACGAAGTGTGAAGTATAAAGCCGACAAGTTGAATAAATACACTAGTTTACAAAAGTTGTTGGAGAGTGGAAACTTCTTTCCCATCTCTCACCACGACTATGTACAGTCACTTGTTCTTAAGTAAAAAGGTTTCGCAATTTAATTATTCGTAAATTAACCACAACAACGATTTGTCAGAATAAATTATTGTTTTTCTATAGAATAATTGAAGTTTTTGGATGTGTGTGAGTGAGAATAATTAAAGTCGTAGGGCTTTGAATATTGGATCTTCTGGGCTGGACTTTTCTTCATCTACTAGGCTTTTCGGAATTAGTTTAGAGTCATAGATCTTTGCCTAACTTACTAAAGATCTTAGCATGTGTTTTGAGATAAGGACATCGACACTCAAGAGGGCGACAAGTTTTAAACACATAGGCTTTGATATTAGATGTAAGATTAGTGGTTAGGACTAAGGCATAAACAACTAATTTGAGTGAGAAAAAAAAAAAAACTTTATCATCGACCGTTACATGACATATTCAAGCGATTGCATCATCCTTTGGTACCAAAATGATGACACAACAATACAAGTTAGAACATAACTATGCACGTTTAATGGTGAGTAGGTGACATAATATACAGTTGATGGGTTGATATATGGCGCAATAAATGTTGACATACATAATACTACTGTCAAGTTATTAACGGATTGTTAATTTCGAATGAGTAATCGGGCGATCATTGATCTAATTCTTTGAAAACTAGTATCAAGTCTAAGCCTTGTACGATCGGCTAATACATCTAACTTTATGTGATCGGGTTGGTTATGTAGACTAATATCTTTTCGAGATATTATATAAGGTTTTCACTTTGGTTAGATTACTCATATACTCTGAAATAAAGGTGAACAAAATATCTATGATTCAAAAACTGATCTGAAATTTGATATGTTCCGAAAGATTAAAATCCGAAGTTTGGATGCATATATCTTCACTTTGAAATAAAGATATTCGGATCCCCCCATATATCCACTTTGTATGATAAATATAATTTTCATAAATAGTTTTTGGTATTTAAAAAATAAAAGTGTGATAATTTTTAGAATGTCAAAGAAAATTAATTTGAAAATTTATAGGACCTTATTATTTACATAGTTCCATGTTTTTATTTGATAAAAAATGTTTTTTGTGTAGTCTTTTTAATTTTTTTGAGCAACTTTATCTGTGTTGTACATTGTATAGACATTATTATTTTTAGCTTTTTATATGGATCCAAATTAGTTGATGTCAAATCCTGAAACTCCAAAGTATATGATGAGTGTCCAAACCCTAGCCCAAAGCCCAATCCAAACCTTACTGAAATGTGTGTAACGAACCATATGACTTTTTCGAAAGTCCCAATATCTCTGCATCGATCTCGTAGAAAAAGATGTCGTCAGAAAACATACAGTAAAACCTCTATAAATTAATAATGTTGAGACTAGCAAATTTTATTAGTTTAGAGAGATATTAATTTATCGATAAATTAATAATTATTAATTTATAAAGAGATTTTACTAATTTTGCAATTTCTTAAAAATAATTCTATCTATAAAATAATTTTTTTCTTTATAAGTAATATCTTTTATAAACTAATTACAAATAGAGAAGCAATTATTAAGTTTAAAAAAATAACACAAACTTTTTTCGAATAATAGAGTCATATTTTATTAAATTTTTTACATAGAATATTTTAAATATATATCATAGTAATTGAAATATGACATATATAAATTTATATAATATATATATATTAATAAGTTTATACAATTATTAATTTATGATATCGATAGGACCATATGTTTTTATGAGATTTTCAAAAAAATTATTACCTTATTAATTTATCGATTTATGTCATATTTTATACTGATTCTAACTGAGGACCAGAATAATTTATTAATTTAGAGAATTATTAATTTATAGAAATTTTACTGTATATGGTTCTCTGAAATATTTGGGATTTGGGAATTCACAAAAACTTTTTATCTATCCATTGTCAGGTTTTCTGACTTCGGAGCTAAAGCCAATGAAAAACAAAGAAGTAAATAAATCACAAAACCAAAAGATAATAATAATTCTTCTGCTTCCAATTTTTTATTCAGACTAAAACATCTTCTAATAAAAAAACAGACACAATCTAAAAACCAAACCTCTATTTTTTCTTTTCTTATAATCCGCAATGGAGAAGAATGAAACATAACCTTTTGTTTTTAATAATCTCACTCTCCTCCCCAATAGTTTACCAACTCTCACATGTAAATTAATTGATGCCCATTTTCCAAGACATGTTAAAGTCCTTACCAACAAGCATCTCGAGTCCTCTAACTTCAACCATCACACTCTTGTTCTCTTCTTCATCTTCTAAACCAATCACATAAGTATGTTCCTTCGAGCTTACCTCAATCTTCTTTGTCATTGGACTGCCATTGATTTGAATCTCAGAAGCTTGTCCTGTTCCTTTAAGTCCCAAAACACTCAATTTCTCAATCACCCATCCTTTGCTCAATGCAAACTTACCTTCTTTCACTTGTGACCACATTTTCACAGTCCCGTTTCCAACCGAAGCGTAGAAGTCAACGTACGTGGACTGTCCATTTCCTAGCTTCATTTCGGGAAGCTCGTCTTCGTCTAGATAGAGTTTCCCGGTGGCGTAACCTTCAGAAGCTCCAGCAGGGAAAGTAATGACGAGGCTAAACGGTGTGGTTCTCGCGTCTTTGGAAATCAACCCGCCTTGTTGCATTGGTAAGATAGTGTTTTGGTAAAGATGAACGTTCACAAAGTTCAAAGGAGCTGGGAGAGTTACGCGCTTCCCGTTCTTGGACACAACGGCTTGAGTCATGTCAAACATGTGGTACCAAGAACCTGGTGGGAACAATGCTTCTACTTCGGTCTTGCCTTGTTCAAGAACCGGAGATATCATTAAGCTGCTTCCAAGCAAGAACTGTCTGCTGTTGCCGTAACATTCAGTGTATTCAGGGAATGAGAAGAAGAGCGGCCTAGCGATGGGTGCACCGCTCATATGGGCTTCGTAGTTGAGAGTGTAGAGGAAAGGAAGGATTTTGTATCTCATACCAAGAGCGTTACGAGCTGAGTCTGCAACTGTGTCCCATTGGTAAAGCTCTTGTCTTGGTGAGTAGTAATTGGCGTGGTCTCTCGAAAACGGGTAAAACGCGCCAACTTCGATCCAACGGTTGCAGAGTTCTTCTGTTGGTTGAGGGTAGAATCCACAAATGTCTGAACCAACCATGGGAACTCCGAAGATACCAAAATTCAACATGGTTGAGATAGACACTTGCAAGCTCTGCCATGTTCCTTGATTATCTCCAGTCCAGTGAGCGGCATATTTACCCGAACCCACGAAAGTAGATCGGGATAAAATGAAGGGACGTTTGCCTTTGACATCAAGTAAGCCCTTGTGAGTCGCGATGGTCTCAGAGAACCCGTAGATACTGTGAGCATCGTACTCTCGAACACCATTGTAATGAGTAGCACTTGTGGCAATAGTCTTGAACCCAACAGGAGCTACAACTCCAGTAGCATTGATCTTGTAAGGAGGATCATCCCATCTAGTCTTGGTTATATTCTTGCAGTCCAAGCAACAAACCCAACCAGGTCCTTCCCCACTCGGACATTGCTTCCCCTGTGGGATTGTACACAAACCAGAACAAAAGTTTGACACCTCGTTCATGTCAATCCATAGACCATCAATGGGGACTAAATCATGGAAGCGTTTGATTTCATCTCCCCACCAAGAAACCGTCTTCGGGTTAAGGAAATCAGGGAAGTAAACCGGACCAGGCCACACTTGAGCCAAGAAAGGCTTTCCTTCATACTTGATAAACACATCAGCGGCCATGGCTCTTTGATATGTACCGTAGCTAGCGTTGACACCAATACCAGGATCATTGATCACAATATACTTCATTCCAATCTTGTGGATTTTGTCCAAGAACGCCAATAGCTTAGCACGAGGATAAGCCACAGGATTCAAAGTGAAATCTTTGTGACCATCCATGTGATCATCATCGTTCCAAATCACATCAAGAGGAATCTTAGCCTTTTTGTAATTATCCACCACATCTTCAACAACTGATAAGTTATGATATCCCCATCTACATTGATGAAATCCTACAAACACAAATTAATAAAAACAAATTAGTATAAAGCAAATATGGGCTTATAAATCTAGAACATGGCAAAATCAAGATTTGCATTTATTTTCAACTCAAATCAAGAACCGTGGTCCATGTCTATAATGGTCCAATTTCAAGATCCTATAGGGACCAAATAAAATCGCAATAATCATTTCAATTTTTCAACCGATCAACGAAAATGGAAAGCAAAGACCAATCTCTCATTCTTATCTTTTAATTGGAAACACCATAATTAGAAAGCGACACTTTTCATTATTTTGCAATATCCCACGAAAAAAGGGTAAAGCTTTTTTCTAATCTAAAAGTTGTGTCGGAAAATCAGATACTCTTTACAATGAAATTTTCTCTTCCACCATGTGCCATTTCAACACTAATGGAACATTAATAAAATAGTGATTAGAAACGATACACAAAATCTATATTCACGTGACTCTTCGTTTGACTAACAGTCAAACTCATAGGAACCTGAATCGATACTAATCTCATCATTAAGACACTAACTAATGGAGTACTACAGGACCACAAACATAATCACTAACCTTTTAGTAATTACCACAAAACATTAAGACAAGAGAGACTAAAAACAAACAAAAAAAACAGAGCAATAAATGAACTTACCTAAAGACCAGTACGGCATTGGAGCAGGCCTTCCGATTAACTGAGTATACTGATCAACAACATTTAACGGCGAAGGTCCGGCGATGAAATAGAAGTCAAAAACACCTCCGATAACTTTATACGTCAACGAATCACCTCTATAGAAAACATCCATACCATTACTATTAAGCAACAACACAGCATGAGCATAAGCTTTACCTCCAACGTTTCTTAGATCCATATACATCGGATGCGAACCATAAAGATCAGTGTTAAGATTAATGGCTGAAACATCTTCAGTGTAAAGAGTATAAGGCTCGTTAGGTACGAGTTTGATACCATTAGCTTGTGAGTTTTCACCTAAACCATAGAGTGATGCTTCTTTTGGTAATGAAGTTGAGATCTCTAGGTATTGATCTTTGAAGACTAATGAGCTTGAGGTGTTGAAGAGTGTTTCGTGGTTAGATCTACGTTTCACGGCGAAAGTGAATGGATCTGTTGTGTAACTGAAGATTAGTTCGGATCCGGAGATTTCTTGAACTGTGATTGGAGATTTTCTTGATTTCCCGATGACTTTTCCGACTTGTGGTGGTTGTTCTCGTGGGAGGAGATTGTATGGAACTTCCCATCGTTGTTGTTTCGCGTCTGTGATGTGAACACGAAGACGTGAATCTGTTTCGTGCCTGTGAAAAAGAAAACAAATCCAACGGTTAGAAATCAAGAAGAGTTTGGTAAGTAATGTAGGGTGCGTAACAGAGGATTGGTTTTACTTGACGAAGAGACGAAGAGTGGTGATATCAGAGCCGTAGATTTTGTTCTTTTGTTTGACTTGGAGATAACCAATGAAGCCACCATCTGGAGATTCTTCGATGGAGATCAAACGGTAGCCTTTGCCGATGGTTTTGGAGGATTGGGTGGGTGTGAAACAGAGGATTAAAGCTAGAAGAAGAGAAAGAGAGAAAGCTAGAGATGAAGAACAAGAAGAAGCCATGGCTATAGAGTGAAACTTTTAACACTCTACAGTCTCATGAAGGAGAGAGAGAGAGGGAGGGGTTTAAAGAACAGAACCCCTCTTTAGCTTATGGTTCTTGATAAGTTTTGTGGAACACTAAACGAGGATATAAATAGTAGGAAATGATTTTGCGGTTCTTTCTACCATAACCGATATTTTTTTATCTAACTGTATGAACCGGTTATGATAAAATTGCTTAGTCATTAGAGTTTTATAGGATCTAAATGGTCATGAATCTGGCCAAATTTGGCTAAATTGCTAAATTTGATAAATTTTTAGTAATTTTTTAATTTAATTTAGTTAAATTTTTATATTTCCGAATAGTAACCGCTGAATTTAGCTGGATTTTTATTGTGATGTGTGGAAAAAAATTTCAAAAGAGTTAACGTATTGTTTGAAAGTGACTGAAAGAGTTTTTTTTTGCTTCTTTAAAATTATATAGATATATATATATCTATATAACTTTAGTCTTTTAACATCTGTATATAACTTTAAAATTTATAATTTTAAATAGGAATTTCATCCATATATACTTCCTATTAATTGAGTTAAAACAAAATGGTTCCTTGTGTAAAAACAGATAAATTTATTTGGGGTTTGTGTCCAATAGTGAGATACATAAACAATAGATATAGATTTATAAAACAAATACATATATTTCTCTCCAGTAATGTTATTTAGAATTAAATTGTCAATCAGTTTTTATTTGAGAATTATGTGTATATCTCTTTGAAACATTGCAGACACTAATTTCTTTCGTCATCAATATTTGCCATTCATCAGTAAACTATTAAATATTGTTGTTGTATACAAGAGTAAATTTTTTTTCTTTTTTATGGGCAGCAAAATAAAAAAATTGAATACAATATCTTGAAAATTTATGCTCACATGGACCAGATATCTTTGATATTACGTTGTTTGAGAATTAATGCTGGTGACCAATAAAGCAATAAACTTATTAAAGAGATTGAATTATGTAAAAAAAAAAAAAAAAAAGGATTGATCTAATCAAACAAAGAAAATCAAAGGAGGGGTGATATGTTTCAACGTGGCTCCATACATCTCGGTCTCTAAATTGAAGCGTGATTCTCGCTTCCTAAACTAATTTCCTCTCTGCTCAATTTCCACGTTAATTAAGCCCTTACACAAATTTAGTTTCTTTTTTTCACTACTCTTACAATTTCATTTGTTTTAAATAATTATATTTTAATTTTTCAAATGGATTTAGACCATTGTCTCTTGTTGAAAAATGAAAATACACGGTAACAAAAAAGACCATATCCAAATAAGAGGATCAGCATTAATTTTTTTTAAAATGAACGGTATAACAGAAACACAAAATCTACACTACCAAACGTCCAAACTCAACACTACTCCATTGAAGCAAATAATATGACCTCGACCTCGACCTCGACCTCTTGACTGGAGTTAGCGGTTCCCCCGAAGCTCAAAACTTTTTAATTGGAATAGGTCAGATCAGCGACATTTGTAACCTTATCTCTTGATTCCCATACCTAACAAGAAGAGAGAATTCGAATCCAACCATCCACTTCGACTTTATATCATATAAGGGAATTCGAACTCGAATCGAACCTCTACTCTATAAAATATACCGCATGGTGTTTTTTTACTAATTATATATTGATCCACAAAATATATATTTATATATATATATATATATATTGATCAGAACTGCTTGTTACGCAGAATGCGTTTTTCAACCGTACCGTAGTAAAACTGCATTGCATTTTTATAACAGTTTATCTCGTACTATCCAAAGTGTTGTCAGTTGTCTCTATTCGAAACCTTATTACTTCCAAAATATGTAACTAGTTTATATTCTTAGTAGCATCATTTTCTAATTCAGTGTAGTTTAACAGTTTAAGTCGAAATTACATAGGTTCCGTTTGTTGTATACTGAGAAGGTTTTTTTTTTTTTTTTTTTTTAACGGTATACTGAGATCGTTTAGTTCAGGGGCGGACCCATTCAGGGGAAAGGAGGTCAAGTGACCTGGGTAAAATAATTATACTTGTCTTGTGTATTAGAGTTTTTAAAAAGCAAGCAGCAGTTTTGGTAATTTTATGCTTATTGACACCCCATTACCAATGTTAGATTCCCCGATTTGACATTTTTTTATAAATTTTTCTCATTTCTTTTGTTTTATATAGGTTTTTGTTGGTCGAAAAGTAGTGAAAACCACAATATTTTTTCCAAATTCATTGTATTTGAATAATATTATTATGCGATATACTAAATAATATAGTTTCATATTTAAATGACCCGGATAAATATTTTTTCTGGGTCCGCCATTGGTTTAGTTCATCATATTTGTGTATTAACTGATACTTGTAACTTTGTTTACAATAATGTTATTATTTCACCGCGCCGTATCAATTACAAGAAAATGTTTGTCCACGCATGAACTATTTACTCCGTTACAATGAAACTGTTTTAAACAAAATACAACGAGATGCAAAATCTGAGTTTGGAGTTTTGGATTTTGGACACCCGACAAGTGTAATTAAGGTAGTGGAAGAAAAAATATTAAAAATGAAGAAGATTCCAAGATCGATATTCATACATGCATGTAGCGTCTCGATTCAGGAGTTGCACATTGTCTACAAGTACTATCATCACATTATTTTGTTTCACTATACAAATAATATAAAGGGATATAAGAAATTAATCGCTGTATTGATGTGAAGGATTCACGAGATCCAAATTTGAATATTTCAGATGCATCCATCACCTGGCTTCTTTTTGGTCTGAACATTGAACTCTAAATATAAATATTATAGCAGACAGAAACATTACCCAAATATTAACGATAAGAACAATTTTGTATTTGTTTTTGTTGGACAAAAATGATAAGAACAAACTAAAATATCATTTTCATACAGAGAAAATATATTCTCAACTAAAATGAATTTAGTTTGTTGATCCGATTGGTTATTCAAAACGGTACAGTAAATGATACATAAATAGTAAAAAAAAAAGTAAGATGTAACAGTACAAAATAGTGGTAAGAATAATTTTTTGTATTGTTTTTATACCGATTTTGTAATTAATTAGGATGAAAATGGTACATCCCGTACCGTACGCTATGATAAAAGATAACCAATCAAAACCTGTATTTTTAGACTCAAAGACCATTGGGATTTTAAATCAGTATTTTGATGTGAGTTCACACTCAAAACTCTCTTAAAACATTTCCATTGGTTAAGATACTTAAGACTTAAGAGTATCTTATTAGCAATAAAATAACAATATTTTCTAATAAATTTTAGTTATCTAATTAAATTTAAATTTATTTGAAAATTAAACTAATAAAGGAAAAAAAGAATATTATTGGCTTTTTGCTGTAATATCTAAATATCAAAGCAAAACTCTTTATTATTCGAGCTAATTAAGTGACATTTTAACAATTTTATTTGTTGTAAATGATAATTTTAGTACTGAGGAATAGTTGTTGTAAATGATAATTGCAACAATTCTACGTCTGATGAACGAAAACACCTGGACCAACTCGATTATTTCATGTAAATAACGATTTTATAACATCAATAATTTTGTTTTGGATTGCTCCTATCATAATACAACTTTGTTGGAATAAACACTGCCACTAGATAAATAAAAATCTTTTGTAAATTATTTAAATTAACTAATCTTATAATTTGCATTTCATTCTATCGGATTAACCTTTTGGTTTGTGTCGGCATCATCTTCTTTACTCTCTTATTAAATCTCCACCTGCACGACGATATTGTATATATTTACTACGGTTTTTATTGTTTTCAACTAAAAAGCAAAACCGTATGAAATATAAAATGAAAAGAAGTTGAGATAGACAAGAAACGGATTTATGGAGGAAAAGCATAACTGTGGTTCTCGAGGAATGGCCTCACCAGTCTCTGCCTCGCCTCTTTCTCGATTAAAATAAGACAAATCTCTATTCCAGATCCTCGATCACTACTATCATTTCGTTTTTTCTGGATAGAATCATATACTGTCACAGTATAACAATTTATTCCATTACTAATATCTACTTAAATGTTTTACATTACAAAGATTTCTAGACATTACTTAGAAAAAAATATGTTAATTCAGTAAAGTAGGGGATTATTGTCTAAAATGCCCTTTTAAAAAAAAAAAACTTATGAAAATGCCTTTTTTGAATAGTTTACGGATTTTGCCATTTTTTAACACTTAAAAATATACGTATTTATGATTTTTTTTTGCAAAAATACGTACATTATACCAAATACTAAACCTTAAGAACAAATGGAACCGACTAAACCCAAACATAACGAATGAAACGCATGTTAAATCATATTTTTGGAACCTAAAAAAGGACAAAATCCACAAACTATTAAAAAAGGGCAAAATCCATAAATGCCATTATAAAAAAGGGCAAAATCCGTAATTAATTCAGTAAAGTAGGTAGTGAGAAATTATCAAGCCATTTATAAAAGGGTTATGAGTTGTGACCAATCTACTTACATTACTTATTTGTCAATTAGTTTTGAGTCGAAAACTCATAATACACTTAAATTTAATAAAATCAAATACAAAGATTCTTTTTAAATACTTAATAGCAAAAAAATTCAAATATATTACATAACAAAATTTTAATATAATTTATTTGACTATAAAACATTTGTATAAATTAAATTTTACGTGGCACCAAAATGTGATTATTTTTATCCAAACACCATATAAAGCTACAAACTCATATATTATCAAATGATTTACAAAAAATAACATTTACAGATGGATAGAATAAATTAGTATCAAATTTTTTCAATTTGTTTAAAGAGTTTCACTGAATTTTAAATACGTTTTTAAATTAAGAATCAAGACTTCAAATAACTCAAATTACGTATGAAAGTTACAAATATAGGTTTTCTTATGTAATATTCGAATTCGAATTCAGATGATGAAATGACACTAACATAAACTAATAGATTACTTGTCTAGTTGTCTTGGTCTAAATATAAATTTTATTCCATAATCCAAAGAGACACAACATGGGTGATCTCTCTTTGTTTCTTACACATACAGCCGTTAAATCAGAAGATATTTTTTTGTGCGTCTGACAAATTTTCGAAAAGGAGTTTGTGTGTGTGTGATGATGTAATAAAGGAAGCTAGAGAAGAAAGGGTGGGCCAATAGGCGTGAAGAAAGCGGGCCTTAAACACGTGGGTACGTTCAGGCCCACATCACGTGTACTCTCATGCCATTGCCAATCTCTTCTCCACTCTCGTGACTTCCCTCTGCCTCTTCAACTTTTATAAATTCCATCATGATTGGGCCGTTTTTTTCGTGAAGAAAGATAAAATATTACAACAGTATTTAATTTATGTTTTGTTTAATGTTTGATAAGTTCTCAATTTATTTGATACTCACTCCGTTTAGAGTTAAAATTTTGTTTCATAATAGTTGTCGTTTTAGATTTTCAATGCAAATGTTTGGTGAAAATTCCAGTTTTATCTCTACTGTTTTAATGTTTCGGCCAATGAATTTTTTTATAAAATATATTAATAAAGGATAAAACAGAAAATTTAATGCTTTTATTAATTTGTGTGTAAAAATCTTAAACGACAACTAAAACGAAACGGAGGGAGTACAAATAACAATCAGATTTGTATATAAAAAAGATATAGTTAAATAGAGGGTTGCGGTTAAATATATTATCAGTTGACAAATAAAAAGAGGGTTGCTGTTAAAAATGAAAAAAATAGAGGGCCGAAACAAAAAAGTAAAGGGCCCAAATGTAAACCAAAACAAGAAAATAGAGGGCCCAAATGAAAACCAAAACAAGAAAATAGAGGGCCCAAAGTTGAAAAACAGAGACGTCTATTTATGATCGTTTTTGTTTATAGTGCGGTAGAGACAAGAACAGGCCCCAAATTGTTAAGCAGAAACAATACAAGAGAGTCCAAACTGTAAGAGCATGATTATTGGTGCATCTAAAGTTAGGAATCCAAACCATATTTATATTGTAAATAATGCAAAATTTAAAATTTAGACACTTGTAGAATTTTTTAGTTTTAACATTGTCCAATGTCCAATGGTGGATCCATTATTGAGGATCTAAAAATACAAAAATTTTGAAAAAATGTGTAAAAGTGTTTGGCATACATTGACTCTCAAAACTTGACACACACTCTATAATCTTAAAACTCACACATTCACAAAACTTGACACACAAACTCAAGTGAATCTTCACAAGACCATGGCCTATAATGCAAGAACCACAATTTATCATCAACTGCTACCTTTAAAATGAAACAAGAACCACAAGCTGACGGTATCTCTCTCGTTGAAGCCTCTGGCAAAAAACCTTGCAAGAATCACCGAGAGAGTAGTGTGTGGTGCAGGAAGCTGTTGTTCTGCAATCTCCCTGAAAGCTGCTGCACTATCCTTCCTTCCAGTTTCTAGAGGATAAAATGGAGCACCAGCCTGATAGTTTCAAAGACATGATTAAGCGTTGCAGTCTGCAACAAACCACAAGAGCCCTGCAATTAAGAGAAAGTTATGCCATTACACATACAATCAAAGCTAAGTAATACTACATTAACCATTCAACCATCATGAAAAATAATGACTCGAAATAAATAAGTAAGCTGAGTATACTTGGTCATACAATCAGAGATGGCATACAACAAAAGACAAGACACATCACTTAAATAAGATAGAACGATAATCAAAGCTCTATAAGAAACGTAGCCAAGGACTCACTAAACCACTATAACATGAAAGTAAAAATTCAAACTTTAATCAGTTCACAAATAACATAAGCATTACTTGATCACAAACATTCCATTACACTAACTTCTGAAAAAAAAAACTGATTCAGGAAACAAAAGAAAACATTCAAGCTTATGACAACATGTCAGTGACAAGCTTGTCCTTCAAAGCCATATCTATTTCACTAAGTGGCTCTGTTTTTCCAAGGAGATTCTCCAACATTTTGATCTTGCTCTGCTTCTTCTTCAGTTCATAGTCCTCTTTCTTCAGTTCATGGTCCTGTTTCCTAATCTCCCAAATGCTCTGAATCCTTAACAGAGCATCTGGTCCTTCTTCAACGCCTTTGTTAGACTTTTTAGCTTTGACCTTTGCCGCCTTAACACCTGGTGGACGAGCCATGGCTTCATCTCCATGGCTAGCTGCTTGTGAGCTTGATGAGTGACTAGCAGCTTCAGCTCTATCCCCTACCTTTCTTCTTTTTGACTTGTCACTCTCTGCAGGTGAAGAAGCAGCACACCACTTCTGATCATGGCGAAGCTCTCTCCAACAATGGTCAAGTGTGAACTTGACCCCATAATCCTTTGAGTAGATTTGGTGAGCAAGCTTCATTACATCATTTTCATTTTGTCCGCTTGACTTCTGACTTGTTGCAGCTGCTAAGGAACCAACAAACTTGCAGACCTGATCATTGATCTTCCTCCACCTTTGCTTGCAATGGTCAGGCTCTCTCTTTGGCATCCCAACAAGCGCAGGAGAAGCAGCAAAGTAGGTTGCTATTCTTGACCAGAAGGTCATCTTCCTTTGCTCATTGGCCACCACATGTCTTTGCTTGTGTTCAACCAGGCTGATATGAGCACAACATCTTCCTTTGCTGACCAATTGTTACGTTTTCCTTTTTTTCCCTCAGGTGTGACTTCAGCATGAATGCTCTCTGACCATTGATCATTTTGGATAGGGACTTGGCTTGCTTCATTCTCAGTCCATGGTTGACTATTGAGCAGGTCCAAGAACCCAGAAGATTGAGTAAATGGATTGGAAGAATCCATTACACCACTTCTGGCTGAGATGAAGAAAGAAAGAAAGAAAGATAGCAAAAACAAAGAAAGAAGAGGACAGAAAGAATAAAGAAAGAAGAAAGACTGAAGAAAGAGACTGAAAGAATAAAGAAATCTTGGTGGTTGTTTATATTGATCAGTCGAACAACTTGATCACACAACTAACAAGCATTTATCACTTGAGAGTAAACAACTAACTAGCATTGATCACAATGTAACAAGCATTGATCACACACAAAGCATTAATAAAACATGATGTAGACAGTTACTAAACAACTTACTAAACAACTAACAAGCATTTATCACAACTAACAAGCATTTACTTAATTAAGTCTTTTACTTATTAACGCAGGAAAAGTAATGGAGTTTGTTAACAGAGAATGATCCTTAAAACACCTAGCCAACAATGCTTACTTCAGAATCTTCATTCATTAAGAGAAAGCTGAAAAACACTTAACAAAGACATACCACATTCATAGCGGAAACAGGGAGCCAGCCTCCATGCTGCTGTTGTGCAAGATCTAGAAGAGGAATAACTGCAGACTGCTTGTAATTGGATGGATAGCAAGAGAGTATCTCCTTAACCTACACAAGTTGGACAAAATATTAGAATGTCCAGACATGAAAGATACAATAAAATGAAACCAAATGCACAAAAATGTATTAGTCACAAAATAGCCAGATCAAGAGGCATGGACTATGTTAGTTGGGATCAGACAAAACATTCCAGCTCCAAAACATTTCAACATTATCACAGAAAAAAAAAATGTTCAATCTATAAATCAAACAATCTATACCTAAAATCGTGTTCAATCATGGCTAATCTCGCTATCCCTAAGCACAATCATGACCTATTCGTCTTCAAATAACCCTAATTTGACTAAGAAACCAAGAACCCTAATTTACCTAAAATCACAGAACCCTAATTTGTTACCTAATCAAATTCACAAGAATTTATAGCAAGAGAAAGACGTTCGTACCATGAGAAAGAGTTGATGAAGGTTTCACGCCGATTTGGTGAAGGAAAGTCACGAATTGCTTCAGGAAAAATCGCGGATAGCTTCAGGGAAAGTCGTGGATTGCTTCAGGGAGTGTCCCACGTCGGTGGAGATGATGATCAGGATAGATCAAGTAGTCGGAGATAACGATTTCTCCTCCGTTTGCTTTCGATTTCAGAGAATCTTGACGATTTTCGCAGGCGGCGTTTTGCGAGAAAGAGAGAGATAGAGGAGAAAGAATCGCAAATGAAAAACACGGGAAAATTTTTTTTGGTCTGTAATAGATATGTCCCGACCAACCACATTGCGACACGTCGCAGATCCAAAGCTGTGCAACAAATCCAAAAATAGAGCCGGATCCATTGTTTTTAATCGTTTTGGATTAAATTTTTGGACCCATTGGACCTTGGACTTCTGCTTGGATCCCCCGATAATGATGCTCTAATGTATACAAAGAAGAGGATCCAAATATGGTTCTTAGGCTAAAGGTTTAATTGTTTTCTTTAATACGAGTTAACTTAATGCAGGTGTTTGTAGTTTGCAAGATTGACGAGGATGACCTAGCTAATTGGCTAATTGTGAATTCATTTCTGTTTATAGGTCACGTACACTGTTTTAATCAGCTTATATGTACACTAAAACCTTTATAGAGAACCTACACAATTAAAAATAAATTCTAATAAACAAATTGACAAGCAATTTTTACAGAATTTTCAATATCTTAATATAGTTTTGTTCAAATTTTTTATTTCAGTGTTACTTCTTTTTTTGGGGTCATATTTTTAGTGTTATTTTAGTTTCTAACTTTCAAAAAAGAATCCTAAAATATAAGTCGTTTTTTTGGTAAAAAATATAAGTCGTTTTACTATCTACATTGTGTATTTGTTTTAAAATTACACCATAGATACGGTCGTGCAAATCGCATGTTCTTCATATTACCATAAGTACATTGTACAAACACATATACGAAGTTTATACTTTTAAATGCAATCCGTATTTTATAACCTCTTTCATGTATTTTGGATATGCTATCAAAGGTTTTGCGAATTGTTACGTCGCATAATAATTTTGTAACTGGTGCGATTTATCCTATAGTTTTATGAGGCTTAAAAAGGTCTCATATCTTTTGGGATAACATGGGAGTAGAAGACACATCACATCATCTTCATATCATACACAGAAAAAAAATGGTAAATAAGATTCGTTGATTTCCAAAACGACGAAACGCTTTAATATGTCATTGTTTTTAGGCGTGCACTATGTTCTATGTCGATTTGAAATGGACCGTCAAGAAGAAATACAAATTCACTTTAGAAACTACAATTTTGAGTGGAATGGACAAATCTTTAGGATAATGACATTAACCAATCTTTAAACACCAAAAATCGCAATAATCATAATGATGGGACACGTTGTGTTTTGGTATCGCACTGGTTACGTATTTTCTCCACTTTTTCTCTCCCTTTAAATTTTTTATTTTTTCTGCTTCAAATGATTTAGGTATCAATTCATATCAGATACCAGTCCACGGTAGCCAATCTTTATTGAATTTCCCGTTTGAGTTGCAATTATTGTCGAAACATTTATTGTTGGTAAGATTTCATACAGCATAAAAAAAGCTAATAATTTGTTTGATAAAGCGTTTTTTAGTTATGTTGATTTCATTTCATATTTGGCATTGTAAACACAAAATTTGAAAGTATTTAGAAATACAACGTTACAAAACTTTCGAACTTTTAAAAACAATTTTACATCGCCCAGTGAGTTCCATATTTGGCTAGAAATTGTATAATATGTAATGTGATTTGTCTTTCGCAAAGATGATTAAGTATCAAATTGAGTACAAACCTATATATATATATATATATATATATATATCACAATTTATCTTGATATGGGTCGACAAAGCGAAATGATCTAAAATATTTATTTATTGAAAATAATTATTTTAGAGAAATTTTAAGAAAATATTCTAAATTTTATAAATTTGAAAATACATTTAGTTTTATAGAAATTTAAAATAGGATTTTAAAATGTGAATGTTTCGTTGAAAAATGTAACTATACCAAAATAGTTTTATTTAATATTCAACTAATTATTATTTAAAAAATTTAAAACACTTATTTTATTCTAATTTAACTAAGAAAAATTATATGGATCTCGTACATATTTTGAATTAATTAAAAATAATTTATATCTTAAATTAATTCTAATTTCAAATCTTGATTAAAACAAAAAGAAAAGTCAAAAAGTTAGTTTATTTAAATCTTCATAAACGTTTCTTTCTCCATATAGAAAAGATTAATCGAAACAACAAGGTAGGTATTATGTTATGTATTTGGAGTTCTATTTACTTTGAAACCAACAACTTTTTCTAATATCTATGATCACTAACTCACTCTCTTCCTTAATATTTTTGATTATAATTTAGGATTTATACTTAGTGCATGCATCATCATATAAAAGTTGTAGGAGGGTTCAACTTATATAACAAGATGTTTATGTTTCAAATTTTTATTTTTATGATTCAATATATATGCTTGAGTTCCTATTATTATTACTTTGCTTTATGCATATTCCGTCTCCTATCTTTTCTCAATTTGGTATGGATGATATAACACTATTGAATATATTATTATATGGAACTCAAATTCGTTTCACTTTGAGAACAAAAAACAAAAACAAACAAACAAAAAATGGGAGAAAGATAGGCTTGCCGAATTTGAGATGGGAACAAACGCTGATCATACGTGTGTGGAGGCAAAGAGAGCCAGCTATTATATGTTTATCAGATTTAGAAAGAGGCAATCTCATGTGATCTTTACCAATTCTTCTTCTTCTTCCCTTCCTTTCATTTTTTTTGGTTGATCGTAAATATGTAACTTTTAGCATATAACAGTGGTTAGTTCGTTACTTCATTTCTATTATAATTCAGGTGTGATGAAAACCCCTACAAAAGAGTTTAATATAACTTATAAGCTATAGCCTATATAGACGACAACACTAAGGTTTATGGATTAGTATCTTATTCTTGACAAAATTAAAGATATTAAAATCTTGCAAAAATCAATATGATTATGTATTTAGAGGTAACTATCAGGAAATAATGATAAAGCATACGAAAAAACTTTTAAGGCCATCATATATTTTAATGTACTGACCAATCATGGGAAGAAAATGAAACCCACAGATACATGGATTATTCTAAATTTATATTAGTTGATAAATGCATATTTATGTATTAAAGAATTTGTCCATGATAAGGATATATCCGCATTATAACTTATTATGTAGATGTTGTGATATGCATCTCAAAAGTTCAGTTTGTGATATTGTTGAATATACTTCAAACCTGAGTCTCTCTGACAATATACACGATAACATTTGAAAATTGAAACCATAATCGTTAATTTGCTTTCACTCCAGATGTCCTAAAACCAGTTGAACTTTAAGTGCAATATGGACGAAATTTAATGTGATACATAGAACATGCATTTATTTGTATATGATCGCAAGTTGCAACAGTTGAATTTTAGTAAACATATGCGAATCTTGTGTAATTGACGTAGAGTGGACGATTTGGTCAAATTCTTTAAAAAGTCTCGTGTACCATCTATAGAAACATTCACAAGTTTAAGAAACGTTTAAAGTTCTGTCTTCTGTTTGATTAAAAAAAAAAAAATTGTCTTCTGCTTAATTTAAAAATATGAAAATTATAAGTGTTTAATTTAATTTTATGCGATTGTATTTGTGTATGTAACATTGTTTAATGATTAGACTTATTATATTATCAACATGCATTACATTTCTTTTTTGGGTTTCCCATAAAACGTGAAGAAATGCATGCTCATATACAAATCCATTAGAAGAAAAAAAACATTTCATTATTTGTAATCGTTTCTAGATGAAAGAGACATTACCTCCAGAAAGAAAACATACATTTTTTCTTTCTTTTTTTTTGTTTTTTGGACGTCAGGAAAACAAACCTTTTTCCTCTTTGAATTCGACTACTTTATGATTAACTAACAGTCTAACAGAAATGATAGAGCATCCTGATGTCAGAATGATTATTAGAAAAAAAGTAACAAAATATCGTGAAGGCATTACGACTTAGTTTTATTCACATTATGTTAGTTGATAATATTCATAATTTATAATCATTAACTGAGAGATATTTTTTGGGTAGTAAAAAGAAGAAGAGAAGTCGTATGAAAGTGAAAGTCATTGTGTGGCACTAGAGAGTGGGATTGGTGTGCAAAAAGGGAGATAGAGAGTCCCCACATACATGTGATGTGCATTCGGAGATGATCTGATTCCGCAAGCTCTTTAGTCACTTGCAATCCATTTCTGACGCATGCTAAAATCCTACACGGACTAGCACTCAATTTCAGATTGATATATCTTAGAAACTAGCAAGTATCCAAACTTATTTCTTATTTACGTATAACTACACAAACTCACCATATATTGTTAATAAGTGACAAGAATCAAGTTTAAACCGGTTTGGTTTATACGAATCGGACTAGAACCGACAAGTGAGTTGATTTAGAATTGATTTAGGTTTGGTTCACGATTTTGTTTACGGTTATTGGATTATTGTAGTATAGAGTATGCCTATAAAAGTAGAGCTTAGAGTGATCTTGTGTATGATATGTGTAATCTCGTGTGAGCAATTCTGTAAATGAAAATATAGTGAATTGCTAGTCGAGACGTAGAGATCTCAATCTAGATCCCAACTCGTAAACATCTTACGAGTCTTCTTCTTCGTCGACTTCTCTGTACCATGTTTCCTTTTTTTTTTTCAATCTTTATTTGCGATTGTTCATAAGATAACGAGAGAGTGAGTATGAAAATAAACGATACAAGAAGCTTTTTGGATCGAGTAAGCTGATGCAATAATCAAAACATTTAGTATAAATGTAAGCTATATTTAGTCAAAATGAATCTTCACATCATTTAAATTTTGATGGATTTTTTTTTTCAATTTACATACAGTAAAGATTAAAAAATTACCACACAAAATGAAATGTAGCAGTTTTATGTCATGAACATATGCAAATAATACACAGAGAAACACTTGTCCAAACAAATAATTTATGGATGGTGTTGCACCACAACCACAAAAAATTTGGATTTTATGTTTAACGATATTGATCCGCACAATCTCGTCTTGAAAGCCAATATGATAGACACTATAAAATTGGGAAAATGTGTCTGAACATGATGTAAAAACAGATACCACCACAAACATCATCCAAATTTATTAGATAATCGTGGACCACTTTTTATCATGTTTCATCTCTAGACAAACTTACGTGTATCGTTCACACTACTAGTAAAATCCAAAATTTCCATATACTATATAATATTCATCCACATTCGCCTTTTGGTATCTGCAACTACCAAAAGTAAAACAATAACTTGTGAATCCAAAACCTTTTTTTTTATATATATATATCATAAACTGCACTTGAACACATCTGACACGGTTGATAAAAAAGACCTTCAATAAACCATCAAATTTACATGTAGTTTTTTTTTTTGGCTAAACTACATGTAAAGTTAAAAGTTGCATGTACAGAGGAAGACAAGCTTGATTATAAAGTTAAAAGTTACCAAAACGGTAGATTGGTAAACCAGGACTAGAATGAGTGTCGGTTGAAGCATTGTCCCATCTTCACCATATCAATTCCGAAGATATTTACTAAAGGATGAACCGGAATCTAGAAACTCAATCCGGTCCACCTAAACCAAATCTGGTATAATTCATGGCTAGTAAATTAGTAGACGTCACTGTCTCGTTCCTTTATAGATCTCGTACGGACGAGAGCCACACTATATATAAAGCACTCAATAATTTCTAAACCAAAAAAAAAGCCTATAAATATATGCCCTCCTGGCTAATACCATTTTCAACACTTACAAGTTTTACAACAAACTTAATATATAATACATAACTAATTATTACAAGAAACACTCAGAAACGTCATGGAAGAGCAAAGCAAGAACAAGATCAGTGAAGAAGAAAAACAACTTCATGGGAGACCAAATCGACCAAAGGGAGGATTAATTACCATGCCCTTCATCTTCGGTATGAAATAATAATATATATCCAATATGATTATTATTTGATCTTTTGTGAAAATATGAAGTTGATATATAATCTCTAATGATATATATTCAGCAAACGAGATATGTGAAAAATTAGCGGTGGTTGGGTTTCACGCAAACATGATAAGTTACTTAACAACACAGCTTCACCTTCCCTTAACCAAAGCAGCCAACACTCTCACAAACTTCGCCGGAACTTCGAGTCTCACTCCTCTCCTTGGTGCCTTTATCGCCGACTCTTTCGCTGGCCGGTTCTGGACCATCACGTTTGCTTCCATCATCTACCAAATTGTAAGTTTATATACAAATATAAATTGTCTGAAAAGTCACTGAGAAACAGGTTGAAAAAACCAAAGCTCAGTTTCTTTGGACCAAACTTAGTCTAGTTTACATTTTCTCGATCATTCTATTTTACTAGAAATTTTAAATGGAAATAAAAATACAGGGGATGACTTTGCTTACGATATCGGCAATAATACCAACGTTAAGGCCACCACCATGTAAAGGGGAAGAGGTTTGTGTAGTAGCTGACACAGCACAATTGACTATACTATACGTAGCTCTTCTTCTTGGAGCTCTCGGGTCGGGTGGGATCCGGCCATGTGTTGTTGCTTTTGGTGCTGATCAGTTCGACGAGTCGGATCCTAATCAAACCACCAAAACTTGGAACTACTTCAACTGGTATTTTTATACGTACCTTTCTACGTTTATATCCATAATTAAAACCCTTATATATAATAACTTTTGTTATTTTTTGAAGTGGTTATAAAGGTATCTAATTATTGAAATAGTACTAGGATGACCTAACATGTTTGAAACATATAATACTGTATTTTGTCTTAACCCTATAAGAGACTAATAGCTAACATGACTTTATAACACAACTATTAAGTAAAAAATGTAACTATTAGCTATTGGCCTTTTTTTTTATAATGAAAGTGTTCTAAAAGTCGTAAGATCAATATTTATGTGCAAGTGTTTGATGGTTATACTCGATGCGTTGTTAATAGAGTTTTTTTATTTAATAGTAGAGTTTAAAGAATTCATTATACAGATAGATATCCTTGATAGTTTTCTAATTATTATAACCCAAAATAATGAATTATGTTGATGGGTTTGCATTATAGGTACTACTTTTGCATGGGAGCAGCAGTTTTACTAGCGGTGACGGTTCTTGTGTGGATCCAAGATAACGTTGGGTGGGGTCTAGGTTTAGGCATCCCGACAGTAGCTATGTTCTTATCCGTTATTGCTTTTGTCGGCGGTTTCCAGCTTTACCGTCACTTGGATCCCGCGGGTAGTCCATTTACCCGCTTGATCCAAGTGGGAGTCGCGGCATTTCGTAAAAGGAAACTGAGGATGGTTTCTGATCCCTCTCTTCTCTATTTCAACGATGAGATTGATGCTCCTATCTCCTTAGGTGGTAAACTCACCCACACCAAACACATGAGGTAATTATTCTATTCATGTAATTTTTGTCTAAGTTCTGATTCATCATCTCTATATAACAATATAACATAAACTACGGAATAAATATCAAACTATTTACTATAACACTATAAGATAATGTAAATGTTTGATTATATATTCAGATAGTCATGAGGAGACGTATTAGAATCTGAATCTAAAAATTGATATTTCTGTCAATACGACCTGATGAAGACTACTAAAAATCAATATAGTAAACGTAAACAATTGAGTAATCGTACAACAACTTGTCCACTGGGTGAAACCTGACAAATTAAAAGTAAAACCACAAAATACATCCAAAAACTTACATAATAATTGTAATCGGTGATTCATTGTAAATAAAAGGCAATTCCAAAAGCAAGAAGACAACATATCAAAGTTGTCACTTTTTTTTTTTGGCATATACTATATAGCAATAATTGGATTATTGGACCCATTTCGAAAATAGTAATTAAGATTTAGATAATTATATAATGACTGGCCTTAATCCCTTTTCATCTGTCACTTATTTGTCTTGCTCAATTTGTATAATCTAAAACCTAGAGTGGTTATAGATTTTAAAGGAGTTTTTGGTTTTTAAAAACTAACTGAATCACCAATAAAGTTTGTTTCTTCTAGAAATTTTTAGTAAAATAACCATTATTATTTTTCTCCATCTACCTTTCTCTCACAAAACCACGAGCTATTTTCTTTCGATTCTTTAAACAAAAATTCTATAGCAAATCTAAACTAAACTCTAACACTTAAGCAAAAATCTTAAAAATCTAATAAAAACTGCATCCATCAATGGACTAACATTTCTACCAAATTTTAAAACCAAGCATTAACTAACTAAGAATTAACATTTTCACCAAATTTATTCTAAAATGATTGCACTATTCTTATAATCAACTAACTCTGCTCTTAATATTAGTTTCTTGGACAAGGCGGCAATAGTAACGGAGCAAGACAATTTGAAACCGGGCCAAATCCCCAACCATTGGAGGCTAAGCACAGTCCACCGGGTCGAAGAACTTAAATCGGTGATCCGAATGGGTCCAATTGGAGCCTCCGGGATTCTCCTAATCACAGCCTATGCTCAACAAGGAACCTTCTCACTACAACAAGCCAAAACCATGAACCGTCACCTAACAAACTCCTTCCAAATCCCAGCCGGTTCAATGTCTGTCTTCACAACCATCGCAATGCTTACCACAATCGTCTTTTACGACCGCATTTTCGTCAAAGTCGCTCGCAAATTCACTGGACTCGAAAGAGGCATCACGTTCCTTCACCGTATGGGAATCGGATTCGTAATCTCGATAATCGCCACGCTAGTCGCTGGATTCGTTGAAATCAAGCGAAAAAGCGTCGCGATTGAGCACGGTCTCCTCGATAAACCTCACACGATTGTTCCTATCTCGTTTCTTTGGTTGATTCCTCAGTACGGTCTCCATGGAGTCGCCGAAGCTTTCATGTCTATTGGACATTTAGAGTTCTTCTACGATCAGGTAATGTAAACACTATGCATACTCTGTTATATAAACAGAGAGTTAGTTAAGAGTCTAACTAACTAACTAACTAACAACTTCTCTAACCGAATAACTAACGATTTAATCATTTATTTAATATCAGGCGCCGGAGAGTATGAGGAGCACGGCGACGGCGCTTTTTTGGATGGCGATTTCGATTGGAAACTATGTGAGCACTTTGCTAGTGACTTTGGTTCATAAATTCAGTGCTAAACCGGATGGGAGCAATTGGTTACCGGATAACAATTTGAACCGAGGGAGGCTTGAGTATTTTTACTGGTTGATTACACTGTTACAAGCTGTTAATCTTGTGTATTATCTATGGTGCGCCAAGATTTACACGTATAAACCGGTTCAGGTGCATCATAGCAAGGAAGAGAGTAGTCCGGTTAAGGATGAATTGCAGTTGTCCAATAGGAGTTTAGTTGATGCATGAGTCTTGGGTTGGGTGTGTAATGTAAAATTACTAAATTAGTATAGTTGTAATATGTATTTATCAATCTATATATATAATGGGAGAGTTTTCTCTCCATCTAGGGTATCCACATCAGCATCCATGTCATCATAATTTATTTTTTTTGTGGGCTCCACCTATTTCATTTATTAAAACAAAAACAATTAAACTAAAACTAATTCACACATTAAATAAAAATAATAATTGACAAAAATTAATGAAATATTATGAAAAAACGAAAAAAATTGTATATTAGATCATATACAATATGAAAATTTTGAATAGAGATTGAATAAATATTAGATCATTATATTTTAACATATAATGAGTAAATATTTTTAAATAGTTAGAGATATGAAAAAAGAAACTTATCATATATTTTAATGGTACAAAATTTATTTTTTAAGAGTTACAATTATTTAGTAGAGTAAAGAAAATAAGAGTTAAAAAACCAAATTTAAAGGTTTTTACTTAAAATAGAAAGCAATTCATTTCTGGAAAATAGACATTTAAAATTTGAGTACCGATTAAAAAATAAAAAGAATTTAGAACATATTATTATTTATAATTATAATATAATATATATTAGTATATTTTCTATATTATTAATTTTTTCTAAATTAAAAAGTGAATACCTAAAAAAGAAAAACTAAATATTAATTAGTGTTTAGAAAATTAACATAGATTGAAAAAAATTAAGGTGATTTGCAATAATAAAAAAAACTATCCTGAACTTCAAAAATAAAAATAAAATAATCTTATCGAGTATTAAAACTGTGTAATAATAATATTTGAGAATGCTATTTGGAAATTAGAATAGTAATGGTAGATAGAAGAGTTTTTCATTAGAAATAAGGGAAATTGTTAAAAATACCCCTTTTGGTGTGCCTCTTTTAAAAAATGCCCCTTTTAGATATCCATTTTAAAAAATGCCCCTTTTTAAATCTGAAATTTTTATAAAGTTTTATTAGGTTTATAAGGTACTTATGGATTGTAACTACTACTTGAAGACTCGATCCAAGTATTTATAAAATTTTATAAGGTGTTTTGAAAGGTTTTACAAGTTATTTTAAAGAATTTTTAAGGTTTTTCAAAGGTTTTACAAGATATTTTAAAGGTTTTTAAAAGTATTTAAAATGCATTTATAAGGTATTTTAAAGTATTTATAAGATTTTAGATACATAGAAATGTAGTTTGTGTATGTTTTAATAATATTACATACATATTTGGGTAAATCTTATATTTTTAAGAGCATTTTTTATAAGGTCTTTTAAAAGGGGTATTTTTGAAAAGTGGCATTGAAAAAGTGGCATTTTTGCAAAAACCCCTAGAAATAAAAAGGATTTTTTTAAAAAAAATAAATGTATTTTAAAATTAGAATAATTTTTATGAGTTCGTAAGTGTCACATTAAGAATACTTTCTAGAATCATAATATACGTTAAATTATATATGTAGAAAGAGATTTTTGTATTTTTCAAATGGTCCAGATAAAGTGCAAAATTTCACGTTGAAATCCTATGTTTACGAATAGGAATGAGTCTATGAAATCTATTTTCTATAAAGCAATTTTAGATGCACCAAAACATAGTAAAAAAAAGCTTTATGATAAACATCTCCTCAGATTTCTGTTCACTTTAATAAAAAGATCATGAAACTTATAAAAAAAAAAATTGAGTATCGAATGATATGAAGGAGAAAATATAAATGATCTAAGGAGAAAAGAGAGTAGATGTTGGGAGACGACGAGTGAATCATAGAAGATAACGAAAAATATTGTAGTGAAAAATGTGAGAAACGTTTTACTATGTTGGAGAAACTTTATATCTTACTCATATTTAAACATGAAACTTTTGAATTGAGATTAGAGAAATATAAAATTAGATAATTATATTTTAACATATAATGCATAATTATTTTTAAATAGTTAGAGATAAGAAAACGGAAACTTATCATATATTTTAATGGAACAACAATCACTTTTAAGAATTACAATTATTTAGTAGAATAAAGAAAGTAAGAATTAATAAATACCAAATCTATATATATAATGAGAGAGTTCTCTCTCCATCTAAGGTGTCCACATCAACATCCATGTCATCACATTTTATTATTTTGGTAGGATCCATATATCTTATTTATTAAGAAAAACATATTAAAATAAATTAATTCACATACTTTATATTATTACCCTCCATTTAAAAAAAAATTACAAAAAAATTAAATATGAAAAAACGGAAAAACAAATATAAAACAGATAATGAATAATTATATCTTACTCATATTTAAACATGAAACTTTTGAATTGAGATTGGAGAAATATAAAATAAGATAATTATATCTTAACATATAATGCGTAATTATTTTAAAATAGTTAGTGATAAGAAAACGGAAACTTATCATATATTTTAATGGAACAACAATCACTTTTAAGAATTACAATTATTTAGTACAATAAAGAAAATAAGAGTTAATAAATACCAAATTTAAAGGTTCTTACTTAATAAAAAAGTAATTTATTTCTAAAAAAAAAAAATTAAAATTTGAGAATATATTTGTTAAGGTTAAAGTATCAATTCCTTATACCGGTTAAAAAATAAGAAGGATTGAGTACATATTATTGTTTATAATTATAATATAATATAAATAGTTAAATTAAGAAATTTGTCTATATTATTAATGTTTTCTTAATTAAAACATGGAGGGTTTTATATAAAAAATAAATACCTAAGAAGAAAAACTAAATAGTAATTAGTGTTTAGGAAATTAACATAGAATGAAAAAAAATTAAGGTGATTTGAAATAAAACAAAGACCTATGTTTTAGTAATGCTATATTGAAGAGTTTAATAAAACTGTGTAATAATAATCTAATCGAATAATAAAATTGTGTAATAATAATATTTGAGAATGCTATTTGGAAATTAGAATATTAATGGTATATTGAAGAGTTTTTTAATTAGAAAGAAGAATGATTTTGTTTTTTTTTTTTAAAATAAACGTATTTTAAAATTAGAATAACCGGATTGAGGACGAACGGCGAGGTAGACAATGATTGTGGTTGATTTACTCTTACTTTGTTTTGTTATTTCAGTTTCCCTGTTTTTGTTTTACTCTGTTTCTAGCAAACTCTTTATTTGTTTCAATATTAAGACGACAAAAAAAAAAAAAAATAGAATAACTTATGATTTCGTAATTTACATATTTTAGAAAAAATCAACACTAAGAATACTATCTAGAATCATAATATACGTCAAATTATGTATGTGAAAAGAGAATTTTATATCTTTCAAACAGTCAAGATAAATGAAAAACTTGACGTTAAAATCCGATGTTTGTGAATAGCAATGAGTTTATATATGAGATTTGTTGTATACAAAAGAATTTTACATCCACCAAAACATGGTCAAAAAAACCTTATGACAAAACATTTCATAAAATTTTCTGATGTTCACTTTAATAAAAAGATTATGCAACTTATAAAAAAAGAATTGAGTATTCAAAGATAGGAAGGAGAAATGATATACGATATATCTTGAGAACTAATTCACAATCGAGTATATTATATATGAGTCAATATAAGGCGAAAAGAGAGTAAATATCGGGAAACAACGACTGAATCCTAGAAGATAACGAAAGAAATTGTAATGAAACGTGTGAATTTTTTTTTACTATATTGGAAAGATAATGCACATGAATAAAGTAAAAAATATTAAATTCAAATGATTAGATTTATACTCAAAGATTCGCATTGATAAAAAAAATAAATAAAAATCCCGCGCAACGCGCGGGTACATAATCTAGTTCAATAAAATTAGAAAGAATGACTCTGTCCATTTATTTGCCCAAAAACAAAAAAAAAAAGACTTTGTCCATTGTTGTGGGTTTTCAATACTGATAAACTCATTTAGTCCGATCCGAATTAAATTAAAGCAGCATACGTAAATTTCAAACCAATTTTACTTTGGATTAACACTAGTATATAATATTCAAACAAGTCTGAATCGAAAATCAAAAGAATAGATCATGCATGAATATATTTCTGTTAAAAAATGAAACTAAAACCGTGTTTTTAAACTGATTTCATATATTATATTTGGTTGTCTTTGCTACTCCCTCTGTATTTGAAAAAATGTCGTTTCAACTGTTTTTGGGTGAATTAAGAAAGGACACAGAATTACAAAACTAACCTTATGAGAAACGATTATTTACAATTATATTTTTGGTATATGTAGTTTTGGTAATTTAGACTGATTAATTATGATCAATTAATTGGGGGTAATTTAGGAAATTTTATGCAAAAGTTGTTAAAATGACAACTAATTAAAAACACAGAAAAAAGGGTAGAACGACATTTATTCAAATACGGAGGGAGTAGTATTTAGAAATCTGAAAAATGATTGAAGATGCAATAAGCCATATTGGGCCGAAAGTAGTACAAATGGGCCAAAAGACGAATACATTGATGGTGGAACAATGATATTGTTGATTTGTGAAACCAAAGTGTTGCGAAAAAAATAATACAGTTTTAATTTGAGATTGCGGCCATAAGGCCCAATAACAATTACCATGTTGAATATTGAAAAGTTGAAAACATATCCGCCATGTTTTGTCAACATAAAATGCATTGATTTTATAATCAGTTAAGAGTTAAGACAAATAGCTCTAATGATCTAAGAATAAAAGAGAGACTAATTCTATTTATATAGTTTATATAGATATAGATTGGATCCATATACATTATCCAAACTAAAAAGTACTATACATTAGATATGTCCGAAATTATTTGTTTCCTTTTTTGTGCGCAATCTTTTCATAAACACATCGTTCCATTTACCACAAATCTGAACAAACTTCCCAAAAATTCGATCAAAGTCAAAAGATAAGAATATATATTATTTCTATATTTAGTTTTCTACCAAGATCCAAAAATTAAAATAAATACAAACAGATACTGAAACACCTAAAAAAAGAAAAAAAATCCAAAAAGACGTGATAGCACAGCTGGCAAATAAATAGAACAAGTCTTCTAAAATAAATAAAAACTCCGTAAATCACGCGTTTCAATTTTTATTACACAACTTGTCTTTTGTCCTTTTTTCCGTTTTAAAAATTCCAAAATCGTGACGGAAGCAATAAACCCTCCTCAAGGGTACTATCGTAATATTCTCTGATACTAGAGGATAATACCGTAATTTACAAACTCACGCTCCTTCCGAATCATATACGTGGATCCAATCACAACCCTTAATCTTATCCCCAAATTCGAAACCCTAATCTCCTCCCTCCTCTGTTTTTTTTTTTATATTATTCAAATTCCGCCTCCAAAAATCTTTCTCTTTCTTCGATTTTCTATCACTTCACGCGCATTGAGAGAGACCCAAGAGCTCAAATTAGGTTTATTTTTCTTCCTCCGATTTGAGAGATTCGATAATGGCGTGGTCGTCGGAAACGCCGTCGTATTGCGGTTGGAATGAGCTACATGTGAAAAACACGAAAGGAAAGATGGAGGTTCATTATTACCTCGAGAGGAAAGATGGAATTGCAGATCTAGCTGTTATTGGGAGGTTGAAGAATTCTTCTAAACGCATGTCCTTTAGATACGCTTTGAAGAAGAATCGCTCTGTTTTGAAAAAGCTTAATTCCAAAGATGATGTTGCCAATTGGCTCGATTCCATTGTTTCTGGTAAATTTTCTCAATCTCTGTTTCGAATTCTTCTCTGCCCTTTTTCTAGATTTCGAATTTTAGATCTGGGTTCGTATCAATTTCTTAAATTTCTGAAGAATCTGTTTTCTTTCGATAATTTGATTTTATGGGTATTTAGATGTTAACTGGTGTCGTTGCGCCTTTTGCAGCTAAACCTATTAATGACTTAATTTTGCTGCAGACAGATCCGGTTTCCACCTTTTGGTACTGAGCATGTCTGCAAGAATTGATATTTTCTTTTAAGTTTTGTTTGATTTTCTAATTAAAGATCAACGTTTATTGATGTGTATTGCTGATGTTTTGTTATTGGTTTTCTTTAATTTTTAGGTGTGATGCCTCATGTAGCAGATGTACCAGCTACTGTTATGACTGAAAAGGATGCTGGAGGGTTAAATATGAGCACTTTTATGGTACTACTTTAACTAAATCTTAAGGTTTTTTTTGTTTGTTTTGGAGTATAGAGGGGTTTCTGGTTGGATAATGAAAAATAGTAATCGGTTTTTGTTTTGATTCTTATCAGAATGGGAAATTTAAGGAGCCTATTCAGCAGACCAAAACGTTCTCCTGGATGGGTTCATCTTGGACTTGTAGGAAACGGCGTAAGCATTATCAATCTTTTCTCCGGAATGGTGTTAGAATATCTGTGAGTTTATTTTAATGTTTTTTATTGAAGTTAGCTGGTGTGATTTGCTGTTAGTTTTTTCTTGTGCTAAACCTCAACTATATCTTTTGTCACAAATTAATTGCAGGTGAATGATTTTGTGTATGTTTTAGCGGAGCAAAATAAGAGACTTGTTGCATATTTGGAAGACCTTTATGAGGATTCTAAAGGGAAGAAGATGGTTGTGGTACGATGGTTTCACAAAACTGAGGAGGTTGGTTCTGTTTTACCTGATGATATTAATGACAGAGAGATTTTCTTTTCTCTTTATCGTCAAGATATCAGCATTGAGTGCATAGATTATTTGGCTACTGTCCTCAGTCCTCAGCATTATGAGAAATTTCTTAAGGTGCCAATGCATGTTCAGCCAGTAGCTTTCTTCTGCCAGAAATTATATGGAGATGATGGCATAAAGCCCTATGACATTACACAATTAGAAGGTTACTGGAAACAAGAAATGCTTAGATACTTGAATGTATCCGTTTTAAAATCAGGTGAAGGTGCTCAAGCACCTGGTACTGACCCAGGATTAGGAGCTCCATTGGTTGGTTGTGTTGGGATTAGATCAAGGAAAAGGCGTCGTCCTAGTCCTGTTGGTACTTTGAATCTACCATCCGCCGGTGACATCAAAGGTGACTGCAAATCTAGTCCAGATTCTGTTTTGGGTGCTTCAGATGCTTCTATGTGCAAGGGTGCAGAAGATGGTTCTTCCCATCACATTAAAAAGGGTTCACTTGTTGAAGTTCTTTCTGAAGATAGTGGCATCAGAGGTTGTTGGTTTAAGGCACTGATATTAAAGAAACACAAAGATAAGGTTAAGGTCCAGTACCAAGATATTCAGGATGCAGATGATGAATCTAAAAAGCAAGAGGTACACATTTTAAAACCCACGTTTAGGTTTTGATTTTGGTTCTACTGCCCAGTTTGATAACATGTTGCATGTTTTTGTCGCAGGAGTGGATTTTGACATCTCGGGTTGCTGGTGGTGATGATCCGGTTGGTCTTAGAATCAAAGGACGGAAAGTAGTACGACCAATGCTGAAGCCCGGCAAAGAAAATGATGTATGTGTCATCGGGGTTGGTATGCCTGTGGATGTGTGGTGGTGTGATGGATGGTGGGAAGGGATCGTGGTGCAGAAAGTTTCTGAAGAGAAATTTGAAGTTTACTTGCCAGGTGAGTTAAGACACCGCTGAACGCAAATTTTTATTGCAGATTTGTTGAAGATCTATATATTATTTTGTGGGACTAATTATTGCTGTTTGGGTTGCTTTCTCTCAGGTGAAAAGAAAATGGCTGCCTTCCATCGTAGCGACCTTAGACAATCTCGGGAATGGCTGGATGATGAGTGGCTAAACATAAGTTCAAGATCTGATATTGTGAGTTCTGTCCTGTCTTTGATGAAGAAAGAAGAGGCGGAGGTGAAACAAGATGAGAAGCCATCTGATGTTGGGGTTTGTAATGGTGTGATGTCAGCCAAGGGTGAGGCTAAACGTACCATCTCTCTTCCAGTAGCTACAACCAAAAAGTCATTACCTAAGCGACCAATTCCAGATCTTCTAAAAGATGTCCTAGTCACTTCTGACTTAAAGTGGAAAAAATCATCGAGGAAACGCAATCGAGTTGTCAGTTGCTGTCCACACGATCCTAGCTTGAATAATGGTTTCTCTAGTGAAAGATCTTTGGATTGTGAGAACTGTAAGTTCATGGGAGATGATTTTGGTTCTTCGGTTGGGCAGCCTTTGACAGGTCTATTAATGTCGAGATGATCATCAGCTTGGGGATAAAGTTGCGTTTCTTCTTGTGAGGTACATATTACCTGATGGGCATCTGCTCAATGCGATTTTTGGTTATAGATTACTGGTGACTCGCAAGATTTTGTGGGATGGATTATAGGATTAGCTCGTAATGGCATCCAAATTCGTTTGTGTACTTATGTTGTAACAGTAGGGCATAGAGCTTTAATACAATCAGCAAAATTTTGGATGCATTAGAAGTAGGTAATAACAGCATTACCTTGCTAGTGTTTTAGGCGTTAATCAGTGTTTTATTCTGCTTAGAATTAAGTTATCTTTTTTTCTCTCTTTAGCATAGAGATGATTTGTTTTCTTTTTGTTCTGGTCAGATCTTTCTTTTCATGTAACCTATGTATCATTAAATAAAACCATCTCCTTACCTTGATTTCGTCTTCAGTGTCCATATGATACAAACCTTTCTTACCTGTGTTGAATATTATGATTAGCTGCTGCATTATTTGATACTCGAAGTTGAGGACACTTGATTATCTTAATGGTACGTAAATTAACTATGTCCTTGTCCATGGCCACGTCAATGGCCATGTCCATGTCCCCATAGGGTTTTGTTTTGTGCAGCATCCAAAGGGGACCATTAAATGAAATTGATGCTCTTTGGTTGTAAGTTGTGTAACTAGCTGGTAACAATTGATGTTTTTCTGGAATCTGGGACCATAATTCCTTTTAGATAATTCATTTAGAGCCAGTCTGGTCTGTACAAGACTGTAAGAGTGCTTGTAAGAAACTACTCACACTGACGAAAAGTTGAGTGTGTTATCTTAAACCCATTTTAAACCTTGTAGTACCTAATATCATCTCTTTTTGTGCTATAGATAATTGGCTTACCAAAAGGTAGGGTACGATGAAAAAGGTAAAGCTATTATAAATTTGTTAAGACTAAGTCAGAACTCAGAAGTAATCTTCCAACTTGAATGATTTTGGTGGGGTTGCATTTTGGTGAGTGAAGCATCTTTTTCAAACAATGCAATCTAGAAATAAAGAGGAACCAAAAGGTCTTGACTTTCTTACTCAGATAAATGGACACTAAGTCATGGATCCAAAGCATATATTATATCTGTCTTTGTGTGTTACCATGTCTCTTGAGTCTTTAAAACTTAGTTTTCTCCATAGATTAAAGCAAAAGCAAAGATGGGCTTCCTCTGTCACTAGTTTTGCTAACTCATCCTTTTCGGACAACGACACTCTTCATTTCCCACTCTCGGTTCGGTGGTTTCTTTAGGATTCTTGATTTTTGTTTTATTTATCTATAAGGATTCTTCATTCCTGTTTTATCTACTGTGCAACGAGAGTGTCATGGCTACTCTCTCTGAAATCGTCGAGGAAGAACTTGGAGCATCACTAAGAAGCAAGCTTTCAAGAACAAGTGAAACCAGTCTCGCTTCAGTCGCATCGTTATCCATGCCACTTGTTAGTCACTTACTCTTTCAACACTTTTGTCTTCGAATGATTCTACTCTGTGGATTCTTTTATAGATTTGGTCTGTTATCAGATTCAGGAGATTGTTTTATCAGCAGACATCAGATGTAGTGACTGCCAAGAGAAAGTCGCCGACATAATGTCAAGAATGATCGGTGAGAAAACAGTTTACTTACTTCCGAGATGAGGAGACACTTTTTGTTCTTCTTCTCATGCTTGTTTTCTCTGTTCTTTTGGACCAGAAACATATTCAATATTGGTGAGTGTGTTGGAGAAGAAAGTGACACTGACGTGCACATATTCCGGTGACCGGCGAGTCTCCAAATCATATGGTGAAGCTCTTCTCTGCAAAATCTCAACCATCAAGCGTTTGATATGTCCTTCAAGGAAACAACAACTCAAAATTGCTTGATTTTTTGCTTTTTATTATCATTTCTCTTTGCAATAAAATGAAATCTTTTATGTCGAATGTGATTGGATATATTGTTTAGATAAACAAAAACTCTCAATAGCAATAATAATTATCATAGACAAAGTGAATGAATTCTTTAAATGCAGAAATTAAAAAAAGAGATTATTGTGAAGTTAAATTGCCGCCACTTTGTTGCCAGAGATTTATGATATCAGTGGCTTGGTTAAGAAGAATGATCATCTTCTTCTGAGAGATCCATGGCTTAGCTTCAAGAGTAGACTTAAGCTCTTCCCAAGCATCTTTCCTTGGCCAGAAGAAGTAAGGACTAAGTGGGATTGTGCCATGTCCAGGTACATGTTGGTCCAATCCTAATCCAATGTTCTTCTCCATCCACACAAACTTGAGTACCACTCTTGATTTCTCATCTGGCTTCACCACCTAAAAACAAAGATTTGTGGGTTTTGAAACAAAAGAGACAACAACAAGAAGAAGAAGATTATGTTGTTGTTGTTTTACCTTTGTTGTTTGTTGTGGAGTGTTGTCGGAAGTATCAATTCCGGTGACTGTTTCAGCCGTGAGTGTCTCTGGAGCTGCTAGAGTTATGATTTTACGTTTTACAGAGATGGGTTTGGTTGTTTGGTTAAGGAACAATGGAGTAGAAGCAGTGATAGAGAGTTTGGGATGTTGAGAGATGAAAGAAGAGCAAAGGGAAGCAGAAGAAAGTGCCATTGATGACATCATTTTGTGTTATCTCAGAGAGCAATGGAGATTTTGTGAGAAAATATGGATAAGAAAGATATGGTCACATTTTTGGGTGGAGTTTCAAAGTAGTTTGACCATTGATATATGGGCTTTGTTGACTCGGCCTATTTTTTATTGGGCCGAGTTGATAGAAATTAGTTACAAGCCCACAACAGAAGTCAGAAGAAATAAATATTGGGAAGAAATAGAAGCCCAATTCAAGATCAACTAAAATAAAATTTCATAATAATTTAATGATCATATAAAATCTCAATATTTTGCACCAAAAAAAAAAAATCTCGACATAAGCGTATTAATAAAATGATATTTATTAATTTGAACCACACACACATTAGTGTTGACGAAAAAATAAAAGAACCGACACATTTGTGTTATTCAAAATAAAATGGAAGTAACTCATCTTGTCATTGTTTTGAAATACAGTAAAACCTCTATAAATTAATAACGTTGGGACCATGATATTTTATTAATTTATAGTGATATTAATTTATCTATAAATTAATAATTATTAATTTATAGCGTAAATTAATATTTATTAATTTATAGAAAGTTTTGTTTCAATTGTAAAAACTTTTTTAAAAAAATACGAGCTAAAGCAATGTGATCTAACTAAGATTAATGTTTTGGATGTTATAAATTTTATAGTTTTAGCCTTAAACACTTAATAATTCGAAAAAAATAATTTATTTTGACAATGAATAACAACGATTATATAATTCACATATACAAACGATATACATAAATTAAAATTCACAAAGACATCCATTGTTGTATTTTAAAAACATATACGACTATTAAAAAAAAATTATGCATATTCAAAATTTGAAATTTACAAAAAATTTTGGCTATTTTTATGAAAAACACTAAAACTATTATATATATATATGTATATATATATATATATATGTGAAAATTACATGATTATTAATTTATGATATTATTAGGACTATATTTTTACATAGGGATTTCAAAAAAATTATTATCTTATTATCTTATCGAATTTGGTTAATTTTTACATTAGCCTGACTCGGGACCGGCCAAATTTATTAATTTATCGTGTTTATTAATTTATCGAGTATTAATTTATAGAGGTTCTACTGTATGATGTTATCGGTTAATTAATTCTACATACTTTTTTTTCACAAAATATAGTTATCAAACTATTGCTAGATATTTTCAAAGTATATTTTATAACTAAAGAAAATAAAAATGGGAAAGTGGTTTTTTTTATCACATGATTCATCTTCATTTTTTTATGGGTAAATTTCAAGTTATGGCAGTTGACCAAGTTTTATTTTCAAGTTTTGGCAAAGTGAGAATGAGCTTTCATGTTTTGACATTTTAGCCAAAATCTGACCATTTTACCCCTGCCAGCGTACCGATGTACTGTTCACTGTACGGTTCAGTTATGCGGTTCAGTTATGTACACTGTTCCGGTTTAGTTATGCAGTTCAGTTATGCGATGTACTGTTCACTGTACGGTTCAGTTACGTACACTGTACACGGTTCAGTTATGCGGTTCAGTTATGCGATTGACTGTTTACAATTTTCTTATAATCTTTTGTTTTTTTACATTTAATTTATTTATTGATTTTGTAAATCTAGTTTATATTAGCGTATTTTGAAGTCGAAAAACTAAAATACAAACTCTATAAATATTACGTACACCGTCTCCACAATAGTACATGATATAACTGAAGTACATATCCATTTTATAATCAATACTGTGTATACCGTAAACTACATACACGTAAATAGAAAAAACTCAAATAAGGACATATTTCTACCAAAAATATCTTACCAATTTCATACAAGTTTTCTACGAACTCAATTAAAAAAATATTAATAATTTGTTTTCAGTAAATAATTGAAATCAACTATGATCAACACACAAATTGACTCTAATGAGACACACAAAACTCCAGCTCTGTTACGCAATTTACATAATCATATGTCAAATACGAGAAGCAGTAGAAACAAACCTCACAACTAAAGAAAAACATTGAGGAATAGTATGTTTTAACGTGACACAGAGCCGTGTGTGGTTTGAAAATCTTAAACACTTGTCAGTAGATGATTCGCTTTTCCATTTTATAAATATTTATTGTTTTTATATTTTTAGTTAAAATTCTTTTTTTTTCTATCAGACCCATTTTCATATTTTTATTTCTATTTTAAATAATATTTTATTTATTATTATCGAAGACTATTTACGATTAGCAATATCATATACACATATGTGCGTAACGGTAATAATATATACGTACACGGTAATAATGTGTACGTACACGGTACTAATGTGTGTGTATATATGTACGTAAATATCTAAATAATTTGTATATTTACGTTTCAAATATTTTTTGACTATAAAAACAAAACATTCAAATCATGTATGAACAGTAAAAAAGCAAGAAATTTTTTTATTAAAAATAAAACTTTCACAGAGAGAATTTAATGTATTAAAAAATTAAATAAAAATTAATTTAAAAATAAATATATTTCCACCTCTTTTTTTCACATTTTTTTTCTTTTCACTTTTTTAATTATTTTTTATTTTTTTACTTTAAATTGTAACTCTTTTTTTCCTATAGTTGTATAAGATGTAAAAGCGAATAACATAACAAGAAAACTTACAAAAATCCAATATACATATAAGATTTCATAACACTCGCAGATTAATGTAATGTATGTTTATGTGTCATCAGGGTGACGATGGATCTATAGGGGGAAGTTCCCTCGATCCTACTATAGACGATAGTGAAGGTAGTGGTGAAGATTAAGATTACAACAAGTGGAACGATGTAATTGTAGAAGAATATGGAATAGGGAATGTTGAGGAGGACGTCATTCTCACTCAACAGACTGTTCAACATCTAGGAAAATTCAGTCGTCTATTGGCAGAGTGTACGTACACAAGTCAGCGTGTACCTGGCGGAGATAACATTTCTCATTTGGGTGACAGTACACCAACCGTGACTCCAACATGTACGTGTCGACATGGTTTGTACCAATGTACGTACACTACAGACTGTGTACAAGATACATGCTGCGAAGGTGATTTTGTTACGTACACGGATACCAATTATGGTAAGTATGGTGTTTCTGAATTATTCTTCAGTGCTGCTAAAGATTATAGGGTGAAGGATTTTGAAAAATACTTTGAACAATTAAGGGCTAAGAGACCTGGGTGCGCAAACTACTTAGAGGAAATTGGATTTGAACATTGGACAAGATCTCACTACAAAGAGAAACGCTACAATATCATGTCTAGCAACAACTCGGAGGCTATGAATAATGTCTTAACAAAAGCAAAAACATATCCGATTGTATACATGATAGAGTTCATTCGAGAGGTCCTTATGCGATGGTTCGCAGCCAGGAGGAAAAAAATGGCTAGGTGTAAATCCTTAGTGACGCCTGAGGTTGACGAGCGTTTTCTCCAAGATTTGCCTACCTCCGGGAAATACGCGGTGAAGATGTCTGGACCGTAGAGTTATCAATTTACAAGCAAGTTAGGTGAGCATTTTTATGTCGTTCTCGATGAGTGTACGTGTACGTGTCTTATGTACACGCGGTTAAAAATCCCATGTGAACACGGTCTAGCAGCTGCAATAGAATTTGGAATTAATTTGAAGGTTGTTATCGGTTGGTGCTATAGCATTCAAACGTTTTTTGATTCTTTCCAAGAACCGATTCTACCTATCGCGGATCGGAAGTATGTCGTCATCCCACAAGATATATCGGATATGATACTAATTCCTCCATACAGTAGACGACCACCAGGGAGACCAACCACCAAAAGGATGGTGATACCATCTAGGGGTGAAAACCGGGTAAGTTTTAACATTCTAACATGTGCACTTATTTGCCTATATCTATGTTTAGAGTATAAGATTCGTTGATTGTTAACTTATTGTTGTTGTCACTACAGAAAAAAAGACAAAAAAGACTTTTTCCGAATCAGTGTACAAGATGTAGACAAGCAGGTGATAACAAGAAGTCTTTCAAAAATCCTATTTAGTTTTATGTCCTTGTTTTTTATCACCGTGTAGACAGTGTACGTTTATGTCTGGACCATGTGTACCACATTTTTTGTCGGTGTACGTACGTTTAATGTTTGCCATCGTATAACTATGTACATTTCTGATATATCTGTGTATATACACACATTTGTATCTCAACCGTTGAACCCTTTCGCACTAACCATTACGTCCGTTACGGAAATTTTATTAATATAATTACATATTTTAGTTTACATATTAAATAAATTTATTAATATAATTTTAAATATTATATTCGCCAATAATATAGAAATTGTAAAAACATTTTGTTTAAATATAATAACCAAAATTTTATTAAAAATCGACAACGTATTAAAATGAAACATGCAGTATTAGTTTAGCTTTTTTTTAATTGAAAAATCATAAACTAATATATCAATGATTTTTTAGAACCTTAGAAAATGAAAACAGAAGATATATCGATGATAATGATCATAAGCTAATTCATGGTTGCATAGAAAAGGGAGAATCAAATATGTCCTCAAAAGCAAATATCATCTTCGAATACAACCAAATAATATCTAAATATGAAGAGGTTGATATATGGCTTAAGAAAATCATGAAGAGTAGAAAGTTCATTCAGACATTTGGTCGAACACATGATGTGCAATATATATTAAGCTTTATCTTTTAGATCAAAAGCTAGTGTATCCATCATAACTTCTTCGATAGTGTTCTTCGATAGTGTTTATAAATAAAGAAAAGCAATTTCTGAATTCCAATTACTACATTAACCGAAACATTGATTGCTAACCGAAACTACATAATTTAGCATAATTCCTTTGAAATCAACAACAATAAAGGAGAAGACGCCAACAGAGATGACGTCGACGGAGAAGATGATGGTGACGACGAAGGTGATTGTGTGGTGACTGAAACCGGACTACCATTCGCCGGTGACCCCGTGATTAGGGTCGCCGCACCGGAGCCGTACCGGACTGCCATTCAAGCCCTAAGTAAGAGAGAATATACCCAAATCAAAACATGAATCGGATTTAGAGAGCTCTCTCTCTGTATATATCAAAAATTTTGTTCCTTTTTAGTAAAGAAAGACAGAGTGTTAAAATTGAATCTGACAGCGAAAGAGATAATGACGAAAGTTGGCCAGAGAGATTCTCCGGCTAAAGAAGAAGCTTCGACGATGACGACGCCGGCGACTAAAAAACGATGACGATTTGGTGGGTTTTTGAAGTTTGGGTTTCGGTGACATTAAAGGCGACGGAGAAGGACTGATTCGAACAGAGTATGCATTGAATCTCCATGGCTCAACGAAGCTTTGAATCGAACAACCGTCAATACTCCAAACGACTAACATGAGGAAGAAGACGAGTGCTGTAAGAGCACCAAGCCGCCATTGAAGCAAAGGGTTTGGCCGTAAAAGCACCAATTGGCTCGGTACCGGAGGCAAAATCATTCCTTTCTCCAGCATCTGAAGATCCGACAACAAGAAACAAAACCCCAGAAAATGGGTTTTTGAAGTTGATGACGATTTGTGATCTCTCTCGTTCTTCTTCTTCGTTTTCTTTTAGGTTTCTGGGCAAGAATTTTTTTTTTTTTTTAATTCAAAACCAAACCGTAAAACAAAGAAAAAGTAACTAAACCGAAACCAACTGTGTCATTTGGTTTAAGTCATTAGGGGTATTTTCGTCAGATTTTGGCTTAATTGTCAAAATGTGAGAATCAAATCTCACTTTGCCAAAATCTGAGACCAAATCTTTTTTCTATGCTAAACGTGAAAATAACTTTTTTTTTATCTTCTTTCCCTTTTTTCACAGGTTTGCTGAGACCATAAAGTATATGGATTTTGTATCTCTGAGATCTCAAGCCAAAAACAAAAAGTGACCTTCTTTGGATTTGAAGTAACACTAGCGGGACTCATTTATTTAGTGCACGAGGATGAAACATAATTCTTCCATAAGTAGAAAAAATAAAGGGAATGATTATACTAATTACACTGTAATTTAATCATATATTGTGCACATGATATTTTCTAGTTTCAGCAAATCATAATTAAAATTTGTGGATCGAAAACAATCAAACTTAGCCAAAATACATAAATCATTTTTTGAGAAAAACGTTGGAAAAATCTCATCTCATGTGAGGGTGGGTACACTGGGTACTACTGGGTAGGGTAGGGCTTGGCTTTTGAGCATAGTGAGGAAGTAGTAATATGCGACGCGGTAGTAAAGTTTCAATGATTTTAAAATGTCACATTCACACAAGTCACCACCATGAAACTTGTCGTCTCTTTGATACTTGCAGCTTTTCCAAAACTGTTGGTCTGTAATTCAATTATTAGAGTCTTGATCTTGAAGCGACTTTAAGATATGTGTGTAATTTATTCACCGTCACATTATTGGTCCATTTACATAATTCACAGGTCCACGAAATTTTAATTCTCACGTTGTTTATGCATCTGTTGTTATTTCTTCGACCGTTTTACTGGTCACTAAACTACGTTGATATTTAGATTCAACAATAAAAAAACTTACTAAATCGGGTAACTTTTAACATATAGTATTATGTAGTTGACTCGATATTTGAGCTAAATGCGTGGAAATTAAAAATTTATTTGTAATATTTTTGTTGTATTTTACATAAAAATAAAACAAAAATGTATATAAAAAAAAATTACTGAATACAACAAATAATCACAAAAAATCATATTACCGTTACCGGTCCATTTATACATTACTGGTCCACAAAGTTTAAATTCTCACGTTTTAAATTCTTTCTGTTACAAAAACTTTGGACACTTTTGGTGGTTAAATATGTTAATGATTAGATTTCAACCAAAAACATAAAAGTTATAAATCGGAAAATTATTGAAAATTTTTAATAATGTAGATGCGCCAAAATGGTAAATTCAAAAAACTTGATTATATTTTTAAAGATGATGAATCGAAGGCATGCATTAATTGCCAAGTACAAAACAAATCTTGATAAATAAATAAATAAACATCTTTCAATTCTTAAGGACAACAAGAATCTCTCAGGTTCTGTAGAATTGTCAGAATAATTTCTAATGGGAGGCAAAATGGGATCACTACCGGAGCAAAACAGAGAGAAGCTTCTTTGGCAGTCAAGTGATGTCGCCGATAGCCGTGACTCGAAGTTTCGGTGTTGCTCTTGGAGGGCTCTCTACGAGGCTCCGGCGAAGTTGTATGCGATGGGACATTCTGATCGTCGGAAGCTTTACTTCTCCTTCAAGATGGGGATTGCTTTGGCACTCTGTTCTTTCGTCATCTTTCTCAAAGAACCGCTTCAAGATGCCAGTAAATTCGCAGTTTGGGCGATTCTCACCGTCGTTCTCATTTTCGAGTATTATGTCGGTATTGATTCGTAACTCTGAGCCTTGTTTATGATCATTTGATTGGATCTTTGAGTTTTGTTTTATGTTTTATTGGAATCTTGAACTCAAGACACTTGCACATGTGAAGCAAATCTAGTCAAGATTCTTTTAAATTTTGATGCTAAGACTATTCCCGTTTTTGGATTCAATTTTTCATTTTGATCGGTTAGGATTTACTTATTGAGTTACATTTTACTGTATCATTTCAGATCTTGATATAAGAAAATCACATTTTCAGACAAACTCTTATACTTTATTTGCTTGTTTGTTACTTTAATCGCGAGGTTTCTTGAACTTACTAATTTTGTTTCTTTTTTTTTTTATTGGATTCAATCGTTTTATATTTTCTCTGTTCAGATTTACTTATTGACTTGCATTTTACTGTTTTATTCACATTTTCAGATCAATTCTTATACTGTTGAGTCACTCTTATGTTTAATTTTTCAGGAGCAACTTTGGTTAAAGGATTCAATAGAGCTTTAGGCACAATGTTAGCTGGGGGACTTGCTCTCGGGGTCGCGCAGCTCTCTGTTTTAGCAGGAGAGTTTGAAGAAGTCATCATCGTAATCTGCATATTCCTTGCAGGTTTGCAACATTTCCTTATATCAACAATTCCATTATACACACAATGAGGATACTAAAATTACTTTTCTTTGTCTATATCAGGTTTTGGTGCTAGTTATTTGAAACTCTACGCGGCCATGAAACCATACGAATACGCATTCAGGGTGTTCAAGTTGACATATTGTATAGTTCTTGTTTCCGGGAACAACTCAAGAGACTTCTTAAGCACGGCTTATTACAGGATCTTGCTTATTGTTCTTGGTGCAACCATTTGTTTGCTTGTGAATGTATTTCTGTTTCCGATATGGGCGGGGGAAGATCTCCATAAACTGGTGGCTAAAAACTTCAAGACTGTGGCAAATTCCTTAGAAGGTTAGATAAAAAAACATAATCAGTCATAACTTGGTTAGCTTATAATTTCGATGGCCCTTATTTCAGGTTTTTGTTTTTATCCTTTAGGATGTGTTAATGGTTACTTGCAATGTGTGGAATACGAGAGAATACCGTCGAAGATACTCACGTACCAAGCTTCAGATGATCCATTATACAGCGGATACAGATCCGCTGTTCAATCTACAAGCCAAGAAGATTCTTTGGTATGTTTTGCGCGTAGTAGAGATACAACTTCAAAATAAGAATTATGGTGATATATATATATATATATAGAGCATTAAAAGACCTCTGTTTTTGCAGCTTGATTTCGCTATATGGGAGCCTCCACATGGACCTTACAAAACGTTTAACCATCCTTGGAAAAACTACGTCAAACTTAGTGGTGCAGTGAGGCATTGCGCTTTCACAGTCATGGCAATGCATGGATGCATTCTTTCAGAAATACAGGTTCCTTATTAAACTATATTTCAATAACCCATGACTTTTTTACTATTATTAATAGAAGAAATTCGCTGGTCCATTTTAACAATTGTCTCCCTTTTGCTAAGGTGAATGATTATTAGAAAGTTATAAACATAACTCCATTTTAACAATTGTCTCCCTTTTGCTAAGGTGAATGATTATTAGAAAGTTATAAACATAACTACTTGAGTGTGTATGGTCATAAATGTCTAGCGTACATGTGTGAAGAAGAAAAGATGATGGCAAATGAATTGAATAACCGAGGAAAAAATGTCTACTACACTCCATCCGTATTATTGTAGGTGTCATTAATGTTTTAGCATACATGTGCGGAGAAAATCTAAAGTTTTAATTGTAGGCCCGGTTTCAAATAAGAATGAGGTAAAATAAAACTCTCTCCCTTTTATAATATAAATAGTTTTAGTTAAAAGCACACCGATTAAGAAAATCTACTTTTTAAAAGTTTAACCAATCATAAAAAAGACTACATAACATAAATAATCATAAAAAATTAAAGTAATATATAATTTGCATTGAAACTCGAAAACGACTTATATTGTAAAACAAAAAACTTTATTCAAAACGCCTTATATTATGAAAGAAAGGAAGTAGTTTTTAGGTCCTGATATTTAAATTTGTTAAATATTTTTTTTTAGTCGTGGTTCTCTTTGAACGCTTCACTCGCACTTACTAAAAGACAGTCTCATCCAGAATTTATTGTCTCACACCCTTTTTTACAAATAATTAATCCCTTTGTAAATTGTCTTAAGATTTTTTTCCCACCAAAAAAAAAAAAAATTGTCTTAAGATTTTCCAAAAGTACTTGATGTTTTCAAAATACTCGTCCTAAGGTAGATTCTTACCCGTCCCGAAACGAAATCGATCTTTATCCAAATTAGTGAGACTTTGGGTAGTGAGTTAGCTCTTTCTATATCAGCTTTAATTCCCAGCATTATAATAAGTTGATATATATACTTCGATTGTACTTGTATTGTATGTTAATGTTACTATATATGTTAGATATATATAATGGTTCAATTACTGTTAGTTTGAATGTTATGGGCTGTGTGATATGGCAGGCAGCTCCAGAGAAAAGACATGTTTTCAGTAACGAGCTTCGGAGAGTTGGTAATGAAGGAGCAAAAATTTTACGTTTGTTTGGAGAAAAAGTGGAGAAAATGGAGAAGCTAAGCCTAAGCCTCGGAGAGATTTTGAAAGACGTTCAACGAGCAGCCGAGGCACTACAAATGAAGATAGATAGTAAATCATATCTTCTTGTCAACTCAGAGAGCTGGGCAGCTATTCAAGAGCAAGCTGAAGCCGAAGAAGCTCGAGAAAACGACCAAGAAGCCAAAGACGATGAGACCAAAGTGATCAAATCCTTAAGCCAGATTTGGGATACTAACAACAACAATCATCAGAGTCATGATCAATCTCAGAATTGGATGTCAACAGAGAGTATGATGCTCAAGAACCGAGAAATGTGGCCAAGCATGTCCTTCATTGGTGGTACTGTGGTGAATGAGATTGAATGTAAAGTATACGAAAGCGCGAGTTCGTTGTCTCTAGCTACATTTGCTTCCCTTCTCATCGAGTTTGTTGCAAGGCTCCAAAACATTGTCAATGCATTTGAGGAGCTTAGCACAAAAGCTGGTTTCAAAGATCCTGTTGATCAGATTCCTAAGGTTTGAATGTGTGAAAGAAGTGATACAACGTTAATATTATGAATATGGTGTAATATGTGATTTGTAAGCAAATTAAATTTACTAAAACAAACATAAGTTACTTTATTCTTTTGTTTATTTTCTTGATGTATATTTGTTTAAATCATTTTGATTGTGAGAGCAGAAACAACTGCAATGTTTGGAGGAATGTCTTTAGTTTTTACTTGCTGATAAAAGTATTTACAAAGTTTATGATTTCTTATGGTGGTATGTGATTGCCTTGAATACATTCTAAAATGGCTTTTGGTTTCTGATTTTCAGAAAATCAATTTGTTACCGATTCAAGATTTTGCATAATTAAAACTTGTTCCTAAATATTGAGAATCTAGATTTTCAATATTTTTGTCAATTATTGAACCAAAAAAAAATAAAAAAATGCAAAAACTCATAGAAAGCATTGGCAATAAACTACAACTTATACCAAATTACCATTCAAGTTTTGCAAAAAACTAAAATTTACACCAATAATCAAAAACCAAAAACTGAAAAACTAAAACCAATAACCGAAAAAAAGAAAGCCACTTCAAATACTACAAAAATTCATGTCCTATTTTTAGCAAGTAAATAATTCGGTTTGTATCTTCTGCAAATATGGGTTTAAAATAACAAAAAGGCAGTGAAAAAACAAAAGCAAAACTAAACGAGGCGTCCCTACGTGCTTCCTTGCAGTTCCTGACAGTTAACCCATGAAAAGGTACCACAACATAACAATAATTATAAATATGTGAACACAAGAAAATTAAATATCGTTTTTTCAAAGTTCAAACAGATCACACCATGAACCCTTCCTCCACCGACCAACCAAGCCAAGGCCGTGTCAAGGCCAAGGATTGGTCGACTGATTTGTGTGAATGTTGGATGGACATAAACTCATGCTGCTTGACTTGTTGGTGCCCATGTGTTGCCTTTGGACGCATCGCGGAAGTTGTAGACAGAGGATCCACATCGTGTGGTGTGAGCGGAGCGATGTACATGATCATATTCATGTTGACCGGATATGGAGGGAGCAGTCTCTACTCTTGCTTTTACCGAACCAAACTAAGAGCACAATACAATCTCAAGGAGAGACCTTGTTGTGACTGTTGTGTCCACTTTTGTTGCGAGCCATGCGCTCTTTGTCAAGAGTATAGGCAACTTCAACACAACCACGATTTCGACTTGTCCATCGGGTGGCATGGGAATATGGAACGAAATGCACGACTTGCCGCATCTGCGCCTTCGGCTCCTGCACTTCAACCGCCCATGTCTAGATTGAATTAGATTGGTTTATCTCTATATTAACAATAGGTTACATATATCTCGATAAACTATGCATATCTATTTTAGTTTTTTTTATTACCGTGATGTTATTTATATTCCTTCAAAATTTTCACTCATATGTTGTGTTGGATATTCCGGATTAATAATTAATATTCTCTTCGTGTGTGTCATCAATGTGGTGTAGCTTCCTCATTATTCTTTACATCAGAATCTCTCAGAAGGACAAAAGTAGCCTATATGGGAATTTTCTTTTCTCTAAGAAGCATATTTAAGTTTATTTATTCAGATATTTGAACTTTAGAGATTAATCTTAACAATCTCAATGTTGTTATTAATCTACCCTATTTTTGGGGAACATTACTCAAATATGGAAGCAATTTTTTTTTTTTTGTAAATTATCTAATTCAGACATAAGTTACGTACTACAATTACAATGAATTTTATGTTTAATTTACGTGTATGGAGAAATCTCTGATCAGACCAAAGAAAAAGAAGGTAAATTCTTTCAAAAAATCAAGTAATAGTATTTTGATTGCTACCATGTAAATGAAGCAGACCAGAAGTAAAGTCTATACTATAATTGTGTTAGGACTTTATACACCTATGTGCCACAAAATCAAACTCGTTTTGTCCCACTTTTTTCAACACTATCATCCTCTTATTATACATTATTTATCCCACCTAAGCTCCTTCCTACTTGCCAATTCATTGATTGGCTTAACACAGAAATCACCAATCAACTATCACTACCCATACTTCAATCAACTTTTCATAATAACTTTAACAATTAACAACTAATTTCTCTAGTTTTTTACTAAATTTTGCTTCTAAGCTCTTCATTTCTGTTTACAACATTATCATATTCCCATTTACACAAAAATCTAACATTAACATGAAAGCCTTGTTAAAGAACAACCACCAATTAGAAATGGCCACTAATATATAATAATGAAGCTAACAGTGTGAATTCAACGACTAAACTATTACTAAAACGCAAAAATGTTGAAATGTTTCCTTACGTAAATGATTATATAAATAAAAGAAAAAAGAAAAGATTGGTGCATGAACAATGAAGAACAAAAGTGGGCAATGCATCTTTTTGGTAAGTGCATTTTGACAAAACCTTTCACAACCAATCCCATACTTCGTCTGACTCTATGCCGTTGAAAAGTTGGAGACTATCACCCACCACCACAATCTGTGATGTCCACGTGCCACTTTCATCTTTCCAATATATATTTGTATAATACGATTTGGTGAATGGAAAGTTCAAGAGAATTAATAATATCATCACTACAGTCCATCGACTAGCTCACAACGAAATAGTCACGTTGAATTTTTGCCTCCCACGCTCATTGGATAAGAACAACCCTTTTAAGTCTTATTCACACGTTTCTATTATATCAGCAGTGACGATCGACAATATTCTAAATTAAAGTTTAGAGAAATTAATACAACATAAAGAAAAATAAAAACAGAGATAGGTTGAATTTTATATACTTGTGACTAGATCTTATGGAAGGAAGTTGAACACCTCGAATAGTCAAATTGTTATATTGAATAAAATCACGTGGCATCTCCGGTCCTAGACATTAAAATCAGTAGCCCACAAATTTAGTTTAGTTTCAATTATTGATAGTATTTTGATGCAAAAGTAAAGTTGGAAACATTTTCGACCTTACCCGTCTCTATCACCCTCCATTATACATCCTCCTCCTATATAAGAAATCTCCAAACACATCGATCTCCCAAACTCTAAAAAATAAAAGCTCTCTTTGTGGATCACGAAACTACACAAATCACACATAAAAATCAGAAAATATGGGAGCCACCAAATTGACCCATGTGACCACCATTAACCCTAATAACACCAACATTCATGGACCAGTCGTAGACGAAGTAGAAGGCCTTATTAAAGTTTACAAAGATGGCCACGTGGAACGATCCCAGCTCGTGCCGTGTGTTGGTCCCTCACTACCCCTAGAGCTCGGCGTGGCTTGCTCTGATGTTGTCATAGACAAGTTGAACAACGTATGGGCACGTCTCTACGTCCCGATGATGACCACGACCAAGTCGTCGGTCTCTAAGCTACTACCTTTGATTGTTTACTTCCACGGTGGAGGGTTCTGCGTTGGCTCGACTTCTTGGTCGTGTTACCACGAGTTCTTGGCTAGATTGTCCTCTCGCTCGCGGTGCATGGTTATGTCTGTAGATTACCGTCTAGCCCCTGAGAATCCTCTTCCGGCAGCTTACGAAGATGGAGTCAATGCCATTCTTTGGCTCAACAAAGCAAGAAACGATAACTTGTGGACCAAGCTATGTGACTTTGGCAGAATATTCTTGGCCGGAGATAGCGCTGGAGGCAATATCGCGGACCAAGTCGCAGCAAGATTAGCATCCACCGAAGATCTCACACTGAAGATAGAAGGAACGATCCTGATCCAACCTTTCTACGGCGGAGAGGAGCGTACGGAGAGTGAGAAGCGCGTGGGTAACAACAAAAGTTCAGTGCTTACACTGGAGGGTTCGGACGCGTGGTGGAGGTTGTCTTTACCACGTGGTGCAGACAGAGAGCATCCTTATTGTAAACCGGTGAAGATCAAGTCTTCGACGGTGATAAGGACGCTGGTGTGCGTGGCCGAGATGGATTTGCTGATGGACAGAAACATGGAGATGTGCGATGGTAATGAGGAAGTGATCAAGCGCGTGGTGCACAAAGGCGTTGGTCACGCGTTTCATATTCTCGGAAAGTCTCAGCTTGCTCACACCACAACTCTAGAGATGTTGTGCCACATCGACGCTTTTATCCACCACGACGATCCCTTGAAATAGTTCTGTATTTGTATAAATTATTTTAAATTTTTGTTTGTCTCTTGAGTACTCGCAAAGTTTTTGTGTTGTATACCATATACAATATACAGTTAAACCTCTATAAATTAATAATATTAGTTATATGTTATTTTATTAAATTATAATGGTATTAATATTTATTAATTTATAGGAAAATTTATTTTAATTTTATTTTATTTTTTAAATATGACTTAAACAAATGTGATCTAAATAAAAATAATGCTTTGGATGTTATAAATTTATAGTTTTAGACTTGAACATTTAATATTTAGAAGAAAAAAATGTTTTTTGACTATAAATAACAAAGATTATAGATGAATTCATATATACAAATAATATACATAAATTTAAAATTACGAATAATGACCTTAATTGTTGTATTTGAACCGCTTATACGACTATGGAAATTAAATTATGCATATTCAAAATTAGAAAATTTACGAAATTTTTTAACTATTTTTATGATAAAATTATAGACGATTAAAAATTATAAAAAGTTATCTTTAGTATATATTATAAATATTCGAATTTGTTTTGATTTACTTGAAAACTTTTTAAAATTTTAATAGAGCAGCGTGCATGTTGTTGGATATGAGCCATATCCCATAGAGGTGCATGGCTTGGATAGTTGGATTGATGAATCTATTCTGGACAACACTTTTTACTTTTTAGGTTCAGGAAGTATTAGTATTAAGATTTGAGATCAATTTTGTTAAAAGGTTAGGATTTGAGATTGAAGTTATAAGAATGTGACTACTATCAAGTATCAACTAAAATAATGTCTTAGAATGAATCAGACAATTCTAGTGGCGGACAAATTGTAGACAAAAGCCTAGTTCGTGGTTCGTTTTGAAGGCAATCTCACTTTCTTGTTCTTTCTCCATTTTTACCTCTATTTTTGTATTATTATTCAAATCAGCATTATTATCATTCTTGACTTTTGGAAAACCAGCATTATCAATGTGACAATGTACCACACTAACGTTGACCATTTCTGTTCCTGCCAGTTTTCTCTTGGAAATAATGGAATTGTTGAAAACATTTTGTTAACGTTATATGGTTAAAGATTAGCTAGGTGTTATGGGTTAGGAATTGTGATTAAGAATTTCGTTTTCAGGGTTTATATATTTGACTATTTTGTTTGTAAAATTTAGACTATTTTCCCAACTCTCTCATTTATTTTAATTTTTTTTTCTAAATCACAATTTACATATTTTATATTTTGAAAAGAAGTTTTAATAAATTAAGTGGTAGTAGTTTAGTAGTTTCCACTTGAGAAATAGTGTCATTGATAATTATGCTAGAGATTGATTCCCCTCAATCAAGAATTTTATAAAATCAAACTATTTTTCCGTTGGAGATAGTGTAATGCTTTAGATCTATTATAAAATTCAGTGAGTAGGAACGGCTACACAATCCTATAAAAACTAATCGGGTGGTAAAAGTCCGGAAAAATTCTAGATAAAAAAATAAAAATAAAAAAAAGCTTCACACTATTCTTTCTCTTAATGATTAGAAATTTCGAATGCACTAAACCATATTTTCTCGAAAGCCATCAATCGGCTAGGTCTAGTGAAAGTTCTCTTTCATTTCTTAATTTACTTCTGTGTGTGGGAGGGAATAAACCACTATCATGGACAAGATTCTTTCTTCTTTTTTTTTTTTTTCTTTCTAGAAGCAAATACTTTTCCTAGTAACCCTGAAGAAGCAAATTAATATTGTACAAATCGTAAGAGATTCAACTTCTGTCTTGTCAAAATCTCAAGATTTAAATTCTGTCTGGTCAACTAAATACATCTACGAATTATAAATTATAATGTGGATAATCTTAATTTTTTGTTTGGTTATAATGTGGTCAAACTATCTATCCAACAAACGGTTTTCTATTTTTGTATATTACAACAGCTACTTTCATATTACACACTATAAAGTACCACTACTACATTTAGATAAATCGTTATTAACCATTTAATATCATCTTCGTCTATAAGTGTTTCCACCAACAAATTTGACGCTTAGCTTCTCTATTTTGTGTTGAAGGTTTTTTTGGTGCGAATGTCCAGCTCCAATTGGAAAAAAGTATATATTTAAATAATTTTTTCGTCCATATTTCTCTCACCAGATTCTTAATTCTGTAGGAAACATTAATCTTTCTTCTGCTCAAATAATTTCTAACAAATAACGTCGAGAAAATCAGAGAGTGATTGTTTATTTATTTCTTGTTTGATTTTGGTATATAAATTGTTATTAATAAAACTGAAAATGTACGGGAATGGGCCGGTGTTCAAGGCGGAGGGAACGTCGTTCCGGGATCAACCATACGCAGAACAGCTTCCTCAGGGACTATGGACCACCGGTCTTTGTGATTGTCACGAAGATGCTCACATTTGTACGTACCAAAACGTATATCTCTTCGTGTTTTGATTGATCTTTCTTCTTCTTTGTTGTCTCAAAATCAAATGGTTTCTTTTTTGGATCCATAAAGGTGTTCAGACAGCTATAATGCCATGCGTCTCGTTCGCTCAAAACGTCGAGATCGTAAACAGAGGAACCATACGTAAGAAAAAACCGATAATTAACATTTTTGTAATAGCATTGATTTGTTTTTATAAGAATCTAAAAATTTGAATTTGGGGGAAATGCAGCTTGTATGAACGCTGGTTTGATTCATCTAGCGTTAGGCTTTGTGGGTTGCAGCTGGCTCTACGCTTTTCCAAGCCGGTCTAGGCTTAGGGAACATTTCGCATTGCCTGAGGAACCATGCCGTGACTTTTTAGTCCATCTCTTTTGCACCCCATGTGCTATATGCCAAGAGTCCCGGGAACTCAAGAACCGCGGCGCTGACCCTTCTATCGGTATTCATCTAATGCTTTAAAGAGCTCCTATATTCTTTGAGAAACCTAAATAAACAAACCTAGTACAAGCTATTAAAACAACAGTAAACAACACAAACACATAAAGATCAAGTTTTTCAAGATTCACAAAACATGTTATCTTGTTTTTTCATAATTTTCAGGATGGCTTTCGAATGTAGAGAAATGGAGCCGAGAGAAAGTAACACCTCCCATAGTTGTACCTGGCATGATTCGGTGATACTTTCACGCAATGCAGTCATTATCTCTTTCGGTTTAAAACTTTTCTGTAGATCTTGTAAGCTTGTGGTGTTTCTCAGTTTAGCTAGGGAAAGAAAAATAAAATAAAGAAGATTGATTCTGAATGGTAACGTTCACTACCAACTAAATAAACAGATGATCTAAAGACACTAAAGAGGAGAGAGCTTTGGTCTTTTCAGTTAAAATATTTGAATGTAAAGATCTAAGACCAGAACTATGCTTTTCTTTGATCATGACTACAGGCTTTTAGTCCCTAGGCCGGGCTAACCATAGAGAGCTAAGTGCTCTAAGCCGAGAAATATAGTCATGGATGACCAAAAAGGCGCGAGCAGCTTGTCGTGTGGTAAGAATTCTGTGAAGCTGTTGGAGAGTCTGTTGCCTCAATAGATCAGCCTGCAAAGAAACCTTTTCAGTTGTTTGATTTGTAATGCCAATTGTTGTTGTTATGAACTGAGGTTTTGTTTCTTACCTGGCGAAGAAAGTTTTCGAGAGTGCCAAGTTTGCCCATAGCCATAGCCATATGACCCATATAATCTGCAACATTTGCTGAAGAGTTAGGACCCATTGAAGCAGAGGAAAGCGTCTCTAGAAGCGATTGTTGCAGAGCTTCCATGCCTTGTGACAATGCATCCTCTGCTTGTTGAGACGACTGTTGAAGGTTGCAGATGCCTATCAACTGCTGATCCGTCAACGGATCAACATGGTTCCCCAATATCTAACAACATAGTTACCAATAATGAAAAAAAGATCAAAACTAATGATTGTGAAAAAATGTTTTGAACCCTATCTTTTACCTTAAGTAACTCAGATGATCTAAATCCACCTAACCACATAAAAAATCTCTCAGCAGGCGTCTTCCACATGCCTGAGAGCATATGAAAGACGTCAACTTTAGTGCCAATTCCCTTTAGCCTGAATATTTCATCGTAGTGACTCATCACAGCATCCACTAGCACTCGTAGATCATTGTCACCTAACTGCGAATTCACACCCGATCTTAAGTCGTTGATCAGCTTTTGATGCTCCTCCTTCCAACGTGTATATTCCAATTCAAATGAAAAGGCACCTACAATATCGAAAAAACAAACTTCATCTTTAGTAAGATCACTTCATGTTACCAAAGAGCCAAGTAGTATTATGTGGGATGCTGAAAGTTTTACCATTTCCAGCTGCCAAATGAGTGTGATCCGCTGAAACTCCGCTTTCGACCAAAGATCCCTGCATACAAGAGAAGCCCTTTAATAAAATTTAGTAGAACTTGAAGCTCTCTTCTTCCACAGAGCACAAATTTAAGATGACAATAGTGTTAAGCAGACCTGTTGGCGAGCTCTTTTGAGCTCTTCCTCTAGCTGCGCTAACCTTATTCGACTATTCTCAAGTTGCTGAACATATGCCTATTAAAAGACAATGCAATTCAAAATATAAAGTAAACACAAAGATAGTGAATGATGAAAAAACACAGTTCAATGAATCAGCTACTATACCTTTTTCCTCAATCGACTTTTCCTAGCAGCCTCCCGATTCTGAGCTAGTCGTCGAAGTGTCTGCCAAGAATTTGAAAATGTTAAAGTTCATTCACCCATAAACCAAAAACGTACCCAAAACTCTAATGGTTTAAAACATAAAATCTACCCTTTGTTCACAAGATTTCACCTTGGATTGGTCTGAACAATTAGTAGCCAAAAGCATCCCTTGATGAACTCCATTTAACTATATAACACAAAGCAATCAATATACATCAAAAATAAAGTCATGGGCCATATTATATCAATAAAAAGCAAGAAACTTTACAAGCAACTACAATTTTTTTAAGCCATGGGCCAGTGAAATTTTTCATATCATAACTATAAAAAGGAAGAAACTTTACATGAAACTTGTAAATTCAATAAACCAATCATTCATGGTGTGTCCCATTAAACCAAAAAAAACAGACAAGCTCTTATTGAAACAGACATAATCTGAGCAAACAATATTGATCGAATTCCAAGGTGACATATCAATGAGAAATTTATAAAAAAAAAAACACAAAAGGGACAAAACAAAACTCCAAGTGTAGAAGAAACAAAACAGAAATGAAAGAAAAAAATGACAGAATCTTTTTATCTTATTTTTTGGTTATGACAGAAGAGAAGATTATTGAAGAAGACAAAGGAACAAAACCTGAGTCTTGTCATCAGTATCAATATCTGTGGAAGTGTCAGTATGTTGACTGTTATCAGCCATAGCTGAAACCGAATCACACCAACTGCTGTTCACTTCTCCTCCGACTAATCTTGTCCCTTTCTGATACAATAATTGCCCTGTGTCCAAACACTCCTCTTCTCCTTCAAGTCTCTCTCTCAAGCCACCACCACCACCACAATCCATAACCTAAAAAACAGAGTATACATACATAGAAAGAATGAACAAAAAAAATGGAAACTTTTTCTTTCTATTTTAAAAATTTTGGGTTTGGTGAACTTTTACCGTATCAAACGTCGTGTAGTGTAAGTTGGCTGAAGCAATAGTGACATCTGCAGAAAATCAGAAAATGGAACCTACTTGAGATTCCTTTAACAAAGCTTAAACCTTTTTGTACTTGTTAAGAAAAAAGAAACTAACTTGGACTTAAATCGATAGCTTCTTCATGGTGAAAACCATTAACTGGTTGATGAAACTCTTCAAGGCAACTATCTCCTCTGTTTATTCGTTGAAAACAAAAAAAAAGATTGGTTTTTTTTTTTTGTTGTTGAAGCTTTAAAGAAGAAATAAAGAGAGATTAGAGATGTGTTGTTTGTTACCTGAAGAAGAAAGAGGACTGAGAGTAGAAATCAGGATTGAAAGGAACGGTTTTGAAGCTGCTCTGCATTGTTGTTGTTGCTTTCTTACAAGAAGATGATGACACAAAGAAAATCAGAAAAAGAAACTGAGGTTTCTTCTAGAGTTGGGTTTGTTTTCAGAGGAAGAAGAAAGAAAGTGAAGTTAAAAGGGAGGAGAATTCATTAAAGAGGTGAAAAGATGGCGAATCAGTGTACGGCTAGAGGAGAGGATTTCATCATTAATAAATACGAAATTACTATATTGTGAGAGAGAGAGAGAATCAGAGAAGAGATTTTGAGATTTATATTTATTATGAATAATAAAAGAAAAGTGTAAATGAATTGCGTCTGAGAGGGTGGGATTTTAGTTTCCCAATAACCAACACACACACCCACGTACCCTTCTTTTTTTTTTTCCTATTTTAAAATTGTTAGTCTATTTTTTTTCGTATTTACTAAATATTCTAGATTACTTTGATGATCTAGTTTAATTATTTGTGTGGATTTAATGAAAAATATCAGTTACATTTTGATCGAATCTTGAGCTCTCAAGAACGTTAAATCCTAACCGATCACTCAGATCTAGCCCTATACTAAAAAAGTCCATGAAGCAAAAACTTTAGGAAATTTTAGTTGTATATGACAAATTAGAATTAGTGATCATCGTCTTTTTTTTTTTTTTTTTTTTGGACAAACTAGTGATCATCAAGTCTTCTAAAAGCCAAAATCAAAGCTAGTTTCTTTCTAAGTTTGATCTCGCAATTTCTTTCTGAACACTAGATTGTATAAGTGGTTCGTCTGACAAAAACGTATAAAAAAAATTCAAACACTATATTTACTTAGTAAATCATATGTTAGGACTTATGTGTTGTGGACTTTTTCCGGAGGCGGTCGATAATCTCCACAATTACTGACCCAATCTTCGTATCACGGACCATCTTCGACTGGTTCGCTTTGCTTTGAATTGATCAAGTGATCGGTTTTAGATCACGACTCGTTTGTGCATGGATGAGTGATGACCTAGTTAGATTTCCGAGTAACGACAGACTCTCCGAATAATTCATTTATGTATTGTTCATTATGTTCGTAAACGACTACCCCAGTTACAACTAGATTAGTAGTTAAAAGTTCATTCGTCAATATACGTTCAGTACTAAGATAGCTAACAATGAAATAATATGATTAATCATTTGGTCAGACTACATATGTATAGGTGTATATATATACACATGTTTATGTTCATTTGAGTGTCATGCTAATTTTTAAATCAACAATATGTGTCTAATCGAATTATCGACTTTAGTTTTGGATAATGGTGTTACACGAACACGACACATTAACATTAGTATTTGGAATTACTATGTATATGGTCTTTAACCAAGATATGAAGAGAGAATCGAGAATGACGATAGTTTGGATGCTTGCTGACAAATGTCTCTTGAAATTTGGGAGTATATATGTTCATATCTTTCTCTAATCTTTGATTTATTATTTAACTAAAGATTACTTTAATTTTCTGTTTTTCTATTTTTTCTGTGCAAGAAAGTTTCTTATTTTTATTTGTTTTTAATTTCTATATTATGATTAATGTGTAGGATACTAGGATCACATGGTAAAGAGAGTCAAAACCTATTCAAATTTTCTCTATAACATTTTTTTTTTTGTATTTTCCTATAATTATAAAAACGTTACTCATGGAATAAATGTGTAAAATTTGTATGTATATGTAATGCAGAGCCTGGATAATTCAGATGCAGAGTGTCATTTCCATCTTGTTTTACTGTGTCTGCCAAAGTTGAAAATGGCCTCTCAAGTCTCGACTCTCGACCACTGGCACTCTTGAGTTATTATTTTTTCCCATGCACCAAAGATAAAATTTTATCTAAGTAATTAACATAAATAATAAAGCTTATGACTTCCTCTAATCAATAGTATTATAAAAAGTTGTAATTAATGCACTATTTAGTTGATAATTGGATATACTCATGAATCATGATGTCTTGTTGAAGCAATGTGTTTTTTTATCTCTCCTTTCTCTCCTGTAAAAATGTCAAAACCCTAGCCTAAGCTGTTATTTTCTCAATGAGTATTTTTATTTATTTAATGATTTAACTAATTTCAAGTTAAAATTTTAAAAATCAGATATTAATGAAATCTAGTTACCATAAAGCAGGTAATAGTCTGGCTGGCTGGCTTCTGCTCTGAAGCTGATGTGATGTTGATGGAAAGCTAATTAAAAAAAATCTTACAATACTTTTGATTCTGTTTTATAAAATCATACACAACTAGATGAATTCTAATAGTATCCCTATTTAATGATAAAAACCAAATAATTTTTGCAGTATTATTAACTTTATATTCAGTGGACCGATGAAGAAGAAGAGCATTAAAAAGAAAAGCTTTGCTTGAAAGAAACATCTTCCTCATATAAATGTAGAAACTATTATGAGCTTTGTTTTTTTATGAAATCCCAAATTAAGTCTTAACATTTATTACTGTCTCATATTCTAAAACCAGTAAACTCTCGTTTCTCTCGGAGGCTTTATTGACTTTTCTTTTACCAAATATTCACTCATAACCGGGAATTGTTTACACCAAACCGGAAACGTACCAATAATGAAAATGGTTTTGGACAAGAGAGTGGAGTAGTAGTACATTGGCAGAGTCAATGACGTCTAGGCTCTGTTTAGTCTTGTGGGTATTTTCTTGTTTTTTACTCGTCAGAATCCGATCTTGTCTCTTTCTCTTCTCATATTTCTTGTGAACAATTTGGAAGAAGTAATAATCGTGAGAACATTTCTCTGCATCCTATGTACCATTTTTTTTTCTTTCATAAATAAAAAGGTTAAGAGTCTTGAGTGTTTCTCTTTTCCGAAGATAAATAAATACAGTACAATGGATTGTTACATTTGACCAAAACAAATCTTCCACAACTTCTTATTGATGATTTGACAAGAAGAGAAAAAAAGAGTAATGTTGTTGTTATACAGTTAATTACTTAGCTGTGAGCATAGAGACTATTAGCCATTACTTATTAGCCAAAACAAAAATTACTTGGTCTTAGAGCTTTGGATTCACTAAGGTGCAAAAGGTCTTACAGGGACTACAATTCCCAACAACATTTCTGTAGAACTTACCTAGTTACCTTTATAACTCTGTCAGGAAATTAGATTTTCAGATCCAAGCATACTTGTAACTCGTAAGAAAGTGTACTATGTCGATATGAAACAAACAAGATCATATAGTTCTCATTGGTTTTATGACTATTTAACTATGAGTCTAGAAGAAAGCCCGAAATAAAGATTCGGTCTCATTATTCTTAGTTTCATGCAACTTTGTGGTACTTGTGTGTTTTCTATGTGTTGTTTGGCTAATAGTTATGCTGTTATGGCTTCAATGTTGGATCAATAACATAAAAATCAGAATTGTCAAAGAATACAAAATTGCAAAGCCGTACAATAAACTACTGCACTTGAGCGAAAAAAACGCCAATATAACCAAGAGACGAAACTCTCAAACTTAAAACAGAATTTAGAAAAAGAAGAAAGTAGAAGAGAAGATGTGAGTTTTTCACTAATGAAATTGAAGACATCAGTCTCTCTTAAATAGGCACAAATTCAAGCTGTCCACCAAATATTTCAGTTGTGAAAACCGAGCTCCAAATCCTCCCAATTAATTAAGACCTTACCTTCCTTTTCTTCTTGCTATGTTCAAGCTCCAAAAACATCATGCTTTCGCTAACTACCTTAAAGGGGTGTTGTAACTTAGCCGTCATATATTAATCTGTTGTCCATGCGGACAGACTAATTCATAGTCCACAGAAAAAGAATGTTTCCACATATGGTCCATATAAACGCGGTCAAGACGTCAAGGCCAATGACAACTCTACGACAATCAGCCATTTTCCTCAACTATCATAGCTGGGTTCCATGGGTCCAAGACCAACATAGCAAGACCTTTTTTTTTTTTATGCGGAATACATATTTTGGCCGACAATAAACCAACATCCTCGAATCTAGTTCACCTTCTCGTACGCGACTCGCCGGAAACAGATCACTCCGCCGTGAATTTACCATATTTCCCGGTAGACAATGGGCTCGGTTTTGCAGGTATATTTGGAGAACCTGAGCCAAGTTTAGATGCTAAAGTGGTTATGTTTTATGGTGAGATAATCTAAAATCCTCAAAGCCTTGAGCAACATTCATAATTTCAATATGAAAGTTTCTTTGTTAATTTGGAGAGTTTTGAGCCAATGTTTCTTGTTAATGCTGAAATGGTTACGTTCTTTGATCCAAATCTGTTGACTTTTTAATTTTTAAGTGTCACATGAGCTAACTATTTTTCTCCTTAAGCAGTTTCCATAGATGAGTTAATAATTGTGTGGTAATACGTTAAATGTTTTACTCTGTAACCAGATATTGGCGATGCGTTATCATAGGAGACTTGTATTGGCTGGTTCTCTATCGGCCTTGATTGTAAGTTTTTCTTTGGCTATTCAGTCGTATGAACTCTTCATGATTTGAAAGCTCATGTCTTGCTTATTCTGTTTGTTATGAAACTATCTTATTTGTTTAACGCAATTTGTATATAATGCGGTAATGAGTAAAAACCGATAAAAATATGGATAAGCGAAGCGATCTTGCTAACAGAATACTATACAAGGAAGTGAGGAACATAGATATGCATGAGACAGTTCTAATTTCGTGGTCTGAATTACAAACCTGGGAAAAAGTCTTGAGGGAGACATTTCAACAATAGTATTTTTCACTTTGTTTTTCGTATTTTCCTTGGTCTATTTGTTTACTAACTAACAAGCATTATCATATGACATAATTAAATATATGTAATATATCGGTCGAAGTAAAAGATACTAACCACACGCCACACATCTTATATAATATGAGAAGGATTTCTTCTAACTTTTCCTACCATTGTGACATTTGACACTCTCTTTTGGTGACATGTGTCCTCCTTCAATGCATCAATGTTTGTTTTAATTTATTTAAAATCTTTAGTTTTGAAAGTTTGTGTCTACAATTTAATTCCAAAAAATATATTTCTCTTATCCTATTGGTACATTTGACATGTATTTAAATTGAAATTATATCTAATTTATTTTACCAAAATTATTATCTACTTAAAATCACCACTTATCCTATTGGTACAATAGTACATTTTTTAAACTTCTCATAATATTAGTACATTTGACATCTATTTTTAAATTTAATTGTTTTCCTCATTTTTCTATCTTACATAATATTTTAATATCTCCATAAAATACATTTCTAATCTTTTCTAATTTGTCTTTTTTTTTTCTTCTTTCCAATTTCACTTTTTTTTTGTTTTAATTTTTATAACACCAATTTATTCTCACATGTTACAACTCCAAGTTGGAGTATTTATTTACAATTTTTATTACACAATACATTTAATGTATTTATATAGTATAATATAATTTACAGGAATTATTAAATTTAATATGTCATCCTATTTATTGTTTTATAAATGTCTCAGTAAATGAAATTCTAACTTATCTAACAGTCAATGTAATATCAATAAAGAAATATAGTAACATGCATTATATTAATGTATTGCTCCATGTGTTACGCCTTTTCTCAAAATAAATATTTGTGAAGAGTTTTCTTCTCGAGTAACGCTTTTCATGTGGCTTCTAATACCGAAATATATTCGTGTTTTTTTTTTGTTCTGGAATTAGTTACCCAAAGTAAAACCCACAAATGAACTTATTAAAACATATCTAACGTCAAACAACTCTAAATTGATGCATTAGGCTAGCAGATAACCACAATAACTCTAATTAATTCAAAACATTAAATCCAATTAATTCTTGTATATATTACCCACATGTGAAGCTAAAAAAACTCTTGTAGAGTTTTTGCTTTTTCCAGTCCGTTCTTTTATTTTTATTGACTTTTAGTTGCTTTCTCTTTATTTCAGACTATCATCCACATAATAAAAATATCTACACAAGTTTTCTCATTTGGTGTTCAAGTTAATTAGGTTTGTGATTTTAGCTTCACCAACATCATTAGTTCTACATAAAAGTGTTCTATTTTTAAGTTCTATTTTTAATTGTTTCTCTATTTTTCAACTCACCAATAAGATTTATATACATACATTGAGAATATTTATATCTATTATTATGGTCAGCTAAAGTGTAATTATACATTTAAGTATTTAGATAAATGGCAGTACATTATATTTATTAAATTTTTTTACTCTTATGATCTATTTGTATTCATAAATTTAAAAAACATAAGTTTGTTAAATAATTTATGATATAAATTGAAAAACCATTTATGTAATTATTCTCAACATCACTTATCAAAAAGTTAAGAGTTTGTTTTTTTTTTTTTTTTTAATACGTGAAGTTGTTTCAAGATGATTTTGTTCTTGAATACGTAAAACTAATGGGACCATGAATAAAAAAAAAAATCAAATAGTTTATGTCATTCTTTATTTTTTTTACATAATTACTCAACATTTGAGAGGGATCGACGTTTGAGTTTCGTATATTTCGAGTAAATAGTTTTCTGATTTTTAATATTGTATAACATTTGACTTGATTATGTTTTGAATTCAATTTTTTTTAGTTAATCATACAAATTAAGTAAGAAATAAAGATCATATGAAAGAATATAAAATTTGTATTTATTTTTATCAAAGTTTCCATAAAACCAACCCAATTAAATTCAACCAAAAATTTAAAAAGTTCCACCAAAGGTTTTTTTTTTTAATCTATGCTCATGGGATTTTTGAAACGAATTATGTTTGATAAGGGTAATTGCATAGAATATCATAATTAAGTTAACATGTCATAAAGTATTTAGGTAAACGGCATTACATTATATTTATTAAAGTTTTGTTCTCTTATGACCTACATATATATATATTAAAACTGAACTAAATTTTGTTAATATAAACTTTCAAAAATAAAATTTTTATTATACCATCTGAAATCATTTTCCTAAATTAAATATGATTATAATTAAATGTAACATATATTTTTTTTTGTGCAAAGGCTGAATGAATCGGCATCAGAGTTCTGCAAACGGGGAATGAAACTAAACGAAATAACATCAAAGGTATAACATAAATTCAGGATATCGAAGAGAATCCTATGAAGCTCCTTGTGATGAAGCTCCGGTTTTAAAGCTTTGACTAGCTGTGCTAAGTCAGAAGCGAGAGAGATGTGAAAAACCCAAATTAACATATATAAAATATGTTTTTGCTCATTTGGACCACCTTGCAATTTTATTAAATTTAATCATTATCACAAATTATTTAAATTTCTCTTTAATTTTTAACATATATAGATAAAATTAAGCAAAAAATTAATAAATATGAATATGTTTTACCTTTGATCTCCTAATTTTATTATGGATTATATGGATATAATATGTAAAGCTTATTGTCGAGGGAAAGTAATGAGATTGGGAAGATCTACCTTCTGATGAGATCCAAGGAGGGAAAACGGCCGATATCAACCCCAATTATCAACTCGAACCCACATAAATTTTAATTAACAAACCTGAACTATGTAATTGTTAGCCAATTTTAACATATACCTGTTATTAAATAATGTAACAAACCTGAATTATTTAACTTTTAGCCAATTGAATAAAAAGAATGATTCAGATAATAAAGAACAGATAATTACGACTTTACAATTCTAATCGACATTAACAAATACAAAAAAAAAACTATGTTGAAATTGGATAACAGTTAGATAGTTTAGGTTTGTTTTTTAAAAATGGTCTGAGTTCGGGTTGATAAGTGCTGGGGTCAGAGTTTTGAGTTGAAAAAAGCTGCAGAAAAATAGTTAGAGTTGATTTTGGCCGTTTTCCCGATCCAAGGATCGTGAATCAGCAAACAAGAGACTCTATGATGAAGTATGATATATATATATATATATATATATATTTCCAGAATAAAATATTTTATGTAAATTAAGAAAAAATAGTGGCATATATTTATGTCATACCACCATGAATAAAAAAAGAACAAAATTTATTTTTTAGCAATTCACAAAAGTACTTCGAAAAGGATCATAAAAGTTAATATTTTAAAAAATTCTTTTCAAAAAACTATGTTAATAATCGAACATATTACTTTAATACAAATTTTATTTTTATTCAGAATTAATATTAAATATGTAATCCACGCATAGCGTCGGCAGCTTTCTAGTATATAATATGATCTTGAGTATTCTTCTGCAAAGAACTTTTGTTTATTTATAAGCTAAACAAGCCATATCATACGATGGAGACTTCCTGAATATACAAATATATTCTTATAGAACTTGGTTTTTCCTATTTTCTCTTTGACAAAACTTGCAATTTTTATAACCGTGGAGATATTTGCATTGAATTCGCAATGGCGAGGAAGGTGTTCGTGTGTCAAAACTTGATATGGGCGATGATAGTGTTGGGACATATGCATGGATACAAAAGTTGTGTTGTGGAAGAAAGGAAGGCTTTATTGGAGTTCAGGACATATATGATCTCACACTCAGAGAAATTTCAACCAGACTTCGATAAAACCAAAGTTATCCTCTCTAGATGGAATAATGACACAAAGAGCGATTGCTGCCGATGGAACGGTGTAAAATGCAACAGTACAAGCAGGCGGGTCATTGGGCTTACTTTTATGGGAGATATGTTCCAACCTGCAAGGTCTCTTCTAAAGAGCTCTTTGCTGCACCCCTTTGAAGAGCTCCGTTAGTAGTCTGGACTTTGGACCACAGCGGTTAGGTGGCTTTTTTGATAATATTGAAGGTATACCACGTTTTCCCTAAGCAGTTAGTTTAACATCTTAATAACTAAAGAAAAAACGGAAGTTTAACATCTTGGTATGCGTTAAACTTTGATTTGTCCTTTCGGTTGGATTCTGTTTCTCTAGTGAACCAAGATGGACTAAATCATATTTCATGGTTTTCAATTATGAAAGTTAATCCCATCTGATATATGTTAGAGTACTTCAATTTTTTTTTTCTGTTTCTGCCTTACCTTGCTTATGTATGTGTCCCATGTTGCATACAATTACATCAGACGGCCACTTACATTCCCTTCACAAGTCTTTATCTCTCATAATCTCCATATGTGATTTGAATGAGCTATCTTATCAAGATTCTCGCTTGCATTTTATCTAAAAAACCAAAAATCTCGTTTCCAGGTTATAAAAGCCTAAGGAGGTTTATAAACTTGGAGATTCTGGATCTCTCTTTCAATGAATTCAGTCACAGCATATTTCCCTTTCTTAGTGCTGCTACATCACTTACAACTCTGTTTCTTCGGGGCAACCTCATGGATGGCCCTTTTCCTGTTAAAGGTGTGTTTTCCTAATTGTATCTAGCATGATCGTTTGTTAGATGAATTCAATTTATAGTTACTATTACAACTTTATGTATCTTAAACGAAATTTGTAATTTGTTGGACTCACTTTCAGAATTTAAAGATTTGACAAACTTGGAACTGCTGGACCTGAGTGCAAACAAATTTAATGGCTCCATACCAGTACGAGGTACCACAAAATTTTTGTCCATAGATGCTTGCCTTTCTTTTCTAGTTGGAAATACAGCTCCATGTAACATTTTTATTGGTTTGTGTCATCCTTGAGATCATCATGTGTTTTAGGTAAAGGTGTTTACCTACTGTGTGGTTTTTTCTTCTGGCAGTGTTACCTGCTTTGAGGAATCTGAAAGCTTTGGATATAAGTGAAAATGAATTTTCTGGCCCAATTGATTTGCAAGGCAAGTTTCGTAAAATATTTCACTTTTTGATAAAGAACTGTGATGAATTCTCTAAAATATTTCACTTTTTGGTCATTGTAGGGATTTGCAAGCTGGAGAATCTGCAAGAGCTCGATATGAGTGTAAAAAAACTTGTCGGTCAGTTTCCCTTATGTATAACTAGCATGAGTAGACTTCGAGTTCTTGATCTCTCATTGAACCAATTGACTGGGGAGGTACCATCTGCTCTTGGTAGCCTTATAATTCCATTGAGTACTTATCGCTGTTTGATAATAGCTTCAAAGGCTTCTTCTCATTGAGTTCAATCGCCAACCTCTCAGAGCTTAGGGTGTTCAAGCTTTCTTCAAAATCCAACTCGCTTCAAGTAGTGTTTGAAAGTTATTGGAAGCCAAACTTTCAGTTGAGTGTTATTTCACTACGATGTTGCAACTTGGAGAAAGTTCCTCATTTTCTCTCTGAAAATAAAATTTCTGGAAATATTCCTTCATGGTTGTTGGCTAACAATACAAAACTTGAAGCTTTGGTTCTACGGAATAATTCTTTTACGAGTTTTCGGCTACCAAGATCTTCTCATAGCCTGGTATATCTAGATGTGTCAGTTAATGAATTCAGTCATCTGGTTCCTGAGAACATTGGATGGATACTTCCTCATTTACGGTACATGAATCTTGCGAATAACGGTTTTCAAGGAAATTTGCCATCTTCCCTTGGTAACATGAAAAAGATCGAGTTTCTGGATATATCTCATAACAGTTTCAATGGGAATCTGCCAAGAAGTATTTTACAGGGTTGTTATTCAATGATAGTCTTGAAGCTGTCACATAACAAACTAAGTGGAGAGGTTTTCGCAGAATCAGCCAACTTAACAAATATAGATATATTGTGTATGGACAAGATTGGACAAGGTTTGGGAAACTTGAGATACTTTTTACTGCTTGACATTTCGAATAACAATCTTACAGGTACTATTCCAAGTTGGATTGGGGAAATTCCATTATATGCACTACTGCTTTCAGACAACTCGTTAGAAGGTGAAATACCTGTTTCCTTGTTCAACACATCAAATCTCCGGCTACTGAACCTGTCTGCAAATATGTTATCTGGGGGCATACCTACACACTCCAAATTCACATTTCATGCAGAGCTATTCTTGCAAGACAATAATTTATCAGGGGATATTCCAGACACATTGCTAGCGGATGTCGAAATACTCAATCTGAGAAATAATAGATTGTCTGGCAATATTCCAGAGTTCATCAACACCGAAAGCATTAAAATATTCTTCTCCTGCGGGGTAATGATCTAACAGGCCACATTGCTCACCAGTTGTGTAGCCTGAGCAACATCCACCTTTTGGATCTTTCAAACAACAAATTGAATGGTTCCATACCTTCATGTCTTAGCAATACATCATTTGGTTTGGGGAAAGAGGATATATCCTATTATGATTACGGAGTTACTAGTCATTCTCGCAATAATTACATCTCTATTTTTAGCCAGGATCCGAACTTCTTCTCCATAGACAAAGTTGGTATATATTTCAAATCTCTGCTTATTCTAGAAATGTTTGGTACAGATTATATGGCATCAACAGAGGCTAAAATTCAATTCGGAACTAAACACCGGTACGATGCCTACATGGGTGGAAATCTCAAATTATTGTTTGGAATAGATCTCTCCGACAATGAGCTGAGTGGTGAAATCCCCATAGAGCTTGGAGGTCTGTTGGAACTACAAGCTCTCAATCTTTCTCACAACATCTTATCAGGTCCAATACCAGAAAGCTTTTCGGATATAAAGAATATGGAAAGCCTTGATCTTTCCTTCAACAGACTACAAGGCCAGATTCCACCACAACTAACAGATCTCAGCAGCCTAGTTGTCTTCAATGTATCATATAACAACTTATCAGGAGTCGTTCCACAGGGAAAACAGTTTAACACTTTTGATACTCGAAGCTACTTAGGTAATCATCTTCTCTGTGGACAACCAACCAACAGAAGCTGCAACAACAACACTTTACAAGAACAGGATAATGAAGTGGAAGCTCATGAATCCTCAATAGACTTGGTTTCTTTCTACTGGAGTTTTGCTGCAGCCTATGTGACAATACTGCTTGGAATACTTGTATCTCTCTCTTTTGATTTTCCTTGGAACAGAGCTTGGTTCTACATCGTTGATGCTTTTATCCACAAGGTGAGGAATTTGTTGTGGTAAACCATTGTTAGTGATTAAATTCTTAAATTGTCCCATCTGTTTTTTTTTTCTTCACAAAACCTCCTGCTTTGTGTAACAAAACCATGCCATAACTCATGTTTGGTTCCTATGTACGTGGAAGAAATCAGAAATGTAATGTCTAAAAAATAAATTGTCGTAAAGTATTATTCTTCTCGTCTTGGTAAATTGGTAATGGAGCAGCAATGGAACAATAATAAATGAACAGAACAGCCAGCCTGTGAGTCAACTGTCAAAGCTGGGTTCCATGGGTCCTAGATAACAAGATCTTCGAATCGAATTCTTCCACGTGGCAAGATCTAACCAATGAGAATCTTATTTTCCATATGCTCTCCACACTCCCACCAAACAAATCCCAAGAATCAACCAAAAAAAACATTCACCTTCTCTTACGCGACTCTCGCCGGAAACAGATCGCTCCGCCGTGAGTTTGCCGTTATTCTCGGAAGCCATGGGCTCTCTTTTGCAGGTACGTAACCCAGTAGGAAGCTTAATCTGTTCTCTGAAAATCCAAAGTTCTTAACTTTTGGAATCGAAGCTAATTGATGGGTTTCTTTAGGGTTTTACTAAATCACTCGCCATGACTTTCCTCTCCGAGATTGGTGACAAAACGTTCTTCGCTGCAGCTGTAAGTGATCTTACTCATCTTCTTCCTCTTCAAAGCTCGAAGCTTTAGCAACATTCATAATTTGATATGAAAGTTTCTTGTTAGTGCTGAAATGGTTATGTTCTTTGATCCAAATCTGTTGACTTTTAATTTAGAGTATCACTTGAGCTAATTATTTATCTCCTTAAGCAGCTTCCATAGATGTTTTATTGTGTGCTAATATGTTAAATGTTATTTTTACTCTGTATCCAGATTTTGGCGATGCGTTATCCTAGGAGACTTGTATTGGCTGGTTGTTTATCGGCTTTGATTGTAAGTTTTTTTCTTTTGTCTTAATGCAATTGTTCAGTTCAATGAACTCTTCAAGATTTGAAAAAGTTTATGTCTTGCTTTTACTTTTAGGTCATGACTATATTATCTGCTACACTTGGTTGGGCTGCTCCAAATCTGGTAAGATATTGTGAAATGCTTGTGTTTGTTACCATAGAATCTCTAAGAAGTTGGGACTAGACAGACGCTGATTCGAAATACAATTTGCAGATCTCTCGTAAATGGACCCATCATATAACAACATTGTTGTTCTTTGGCTTCGGGTTATGGTCTTTATGGGACGGTTTTAAAGAAGGAGGGTAAGAGAATTTAGATGACTTGAGGAACAATAGTTATTTCCAAAAATGTTCAGGTAGCATTTTCTCATCCAAATCTGTTTTATATATAGCAGGGGTTCTGAAGAATTGGCAGAAGTTGAAGCAGAACTGGTTGGTACTTTTTCTCTTCTTGTAAATCTTTTTTTTTTCATGTTTAGAGACAATGCTTTTGGGGTTGACACTTGTTCAATGTACTAGGATTCTGATTTGAAGAAGACTAATGATCAATCGAAAAAAGACAGCAGTAAGGTATGGAACTAGATCTTAAAAGATTCAAGACTGCTTGAGGGTGCGTGCGCGGAAGGTTTTTATATTATATGTCTGATGTTGTAGATTGAAGATGAACAGAAAAAGCAGAAAAGACCATTCCTTACTGCATTCTTCTCTCCCATTTTTCTCAAGGTAATATATAAAATCTTTGCAGAATTTCTATTTAAAGAAGTAGTGGACTTGATTCACATTTTTCTCTCTCTTGAAGGCGTTTTCAATTAACTTCTTTGGTGAGTGGGGTGACAAAAGTCAGGTAATTTTCCTTCTACTTCATTCTGCTTGGTTCTACTTTAGCTAGTGCTTCACATGTTCTCATTGTAACTTACTCTATTTCTAGCTTGCGACTATTGGTTTGGCTGCAGATGAAAATCCACTTGGCGTGGTCCTTGGTGGAATTCTGTAAGTCTTCTACACAACGGTTTGTATCAAAGTGATAACTCTATTTCTACTGCTGACTAATCTCTCTGTTTGCACAGGGCACAAACATTGTGCACCACAGCTGCTGTGCTTGGTGGCAAGAGCTTAGCATCTCAAATATCTGAACGAATTGTAATGTTTTTTGATATTCCCTCTTTATTGAAGTAACATTCTACAGTTTTGATCAAATAGCTCTTATGTTGTTGCAGGTGGCTCTTTCCGGTGGAATGCTTTTCATTATTTTCGGCATCCAGTCGCTCCTTACTCCGGTTGATGCTTAATACATCTGTATGGTATCCCCTCAATGTCTTGAAACTGCAGGTTTCTTGGGTTTGAATGCTTTTTTGCCGAGATGAAACCGAAACACGTCACTCCCTTACAATTGCTTAGATACATTCACTTAGTGATTACAGAATCAGAAAGATTCATCTGTTACACCGTTTGAATTCAATAAAGTTTTGTTATTTGCATTATGAAAAACATAAACACTTACCAACAAATCTATGTAGGGCAAGGTTCACTGCATATAGTAAAACAGTCTGGTACCAAATTTCTGATATTATATACAATAAAAGGACAAATTTTTTTTGACTAAATAGAGAGACCTGGGAGGTGGGAAAATCTATACTGAGTTTAATTAGTATCAGCAGCCTCCACCATCAGGTTCGACGGAACTAAGAAGGCCGTTACCCCGCAGCTGCATACAGTGTTGCTCTGCATCGGCCTGAGCACAGACGATCACAACTGCCAAACCGTTGATGTGGGCTTCTTGCATAATGTTAACCGCATTGTCTACAGTCATGCCTGGTATTACCTTCATTAGCACCTGAACAACATATTCCCTCTTGTTGAAGTTGTCGTTGTGTAGTATCACCCTGTAAGGTGGAGCCATCTTCTTTGATTTCCTGAATTAAACCAAAGTAGAACCACAATGAGCATTTCTCGAACTGTTCAGCCTAATTCGTGATCAAAAACTATGTAAAAACCGAAATTGATCAGGCGGATTACAATACATTCTTCGAGAATATGTCTTCAATTAGAGCAGAAGAAAGCAAATGAATTTGGCATTTTGAAACTAAATTCAGATTGTTGTAGGCAATACCTCAAATCAAACTCGGATTCACGACCAGGAGTGGTTTTCTCTATAATCGGTTTGTCCAAGACACCACCTCCTTTACCTAATGCAGCGTATGTAGATAAGGTCATGAGAACACCACGATTCACACATGGTCCTTTCGAGACTAAATGTTTGTCCCCTGTACACATCAAGTAAGAGAGATATCCACTGTTATCAGAAGATATCCATGGAAACTAAATGGCAGGTGATGCAAAAACATGAAATCAGAGGAAAAAAGATCATAAACTCATTCCACATGTTTCTTCAAGATTCAAGTGTGTTGCTGCTGCAATTATAAACTTCCCTAACGCCTTAAGACTTAAGAGTTAACAAGAATCCAGGAAATATAGCTGGAAACCAAATCACAACTAGAAAAGCCACAAAGATTAAAAAGGGTCTGAATCTTTTTAGAAAGAGCAAAACATCAACATGTCTATCAAAATCACTTCAACGACCCAAAATTTATCTGTATGTAAGAAATAGACATAGACATCAAAAACCCTATAATTCTATTCTGTTTTGTTTATTCAAATTCAATTTGCTTTCAGACAAGAGAGTTTCAGACAAGGTAAAAGGCTAAAGCTTCGTTCTTTCTGCGCCTAATTGTCTCACAAATCAATATCAACCAATAAAATCTGTATGTAAATCAATTGGCATGAGCAAATTATACACAGAATTTGATTACTAATTAAAGTTTCCAACTTTGATTCAAAGACTCTGAACAGAACAAAGAGGTGTTGGTTGATACGGAACCAAAGATAGAGAAGAAGAAACCTGATTTAGAATTGAAGAGAGAGGATGGTGCGAGAGCTAATCTCCCACAAATCGCAGTCTCCATTGTCGAGTGGATGCTTCTCAGTTCTCAAGTCTCTCCAAAACACAGATACAATCAGGACCGAACAATTTTAATCACATGAATAAATGAAGAAATTTCAGAAATTGGTGGTTTACGGAATTTTACGTTGCCTCTGCCTCAAACGCTGCGTTTAGCCTTAAAAGGTTTATACCTTTTTGTCTGATTGTCCCGGTTTACCGAACCAAAATTTGAACCTATCAACTATTTCCGGTTTGGTTGCTCTGGGGCCGATACGTTGAAATATGGAGGTGGGTTTAGACCATCTCCAATGGATTACTCTATACTCTATTTTAGAGGAAACTTTATTTTAGAGTAATCCATTGGAGCAAAATCTCCTCTAAAATAGAGGAAAATATAGAGTAATCCATTGGAGATGCTCTTAGTCGTGTTAGGATTGTTTAACACTTGAACAGTCGAGGTTAGTATTGGTTAGAGCCGGTTCAATGTGCTGTGCATATGTATGAATAGACGGTTTATAATGTTTTGATCTAGTTGGTTCTGTCAATTCTATATATAATATAACAAATGTATTTGTTCTTTCTTTTCTAAATAGAAAAGGAGAAGAAATTCCTAAAACTCTAATTAGATTATGCTAAAACTAAATTGGTATCCAAACGTTTTTTATTTTTAATTTTGCTTCGATACTAGTTCAATCGTTTGCTTAATAAAATAAGATACTGATAAATTAATCTAGTTTAATTTTAATAAAACGTTTTTTTTAATCGTTTGTATGTGGATTCAAGCAAAAATATATTTTATCGTTTGTTTTTTTATTTTATTTTATCCCAATTCTTTTTTTTTAAAACTAAATAGTATTTATTTGATAATAATATTTTTATTTGTAGAATTCAGTTATATTTTATTTGCTGAAGATACTGATTAATTTATTAAGATTTTTCATTAATGCTAAATCTCTGTGATATCAAATCATTTACTCTGGAGACGATGTATCGATGATCTCCCAAGCCGTGATTCCGATAACTAAGATCTTACCTATGCAATGAATGCGCCAGCATATTTATGTTTTATCTTCCGATCATCTTCTCCAGGACCGCCTTCTAAATGGTCCATCTGATGATGTTGAGTCTTCAACAGGGAGAAAAAAAATAGTTCATACAGGGCAATCTCTTGCATTAGACACTTTGGTATTAAGTATCTAAAGATGATAGAGAAAAAAAATTATTTCTTGTATTTGACCAAATCATGTGTGGTAAAGAAGGGTAAGAATTGAAAATTGTCTCGTCATTTTTCAAGATTGTTATAATCGTTTATATGTAGCTAGTGATAATTTTTTATCTACTTACAATTGCGGAACGACGAAGAATCTTGATAATCATTAGGATTCTTACGACTTACGAGTTTTTTTGAGGTTAGTTCTAGATTTGAGTTTTGTATTCATTTTATCTAATTTTGCGGGTTTTCATAGTTGGCTTGAATCATTGGATAATCACTATGTTGGAGATAGAGCCGGCTCTAAGTTTTCGAAGGCCACAAGCAAATAAAAAAAAATGGGCTGTTTTGCATATTTATTAAAATATATTTAATAAAGGAAAAATCAAAAATAAATAAATGCTGTAGTCAAGAATCGTACTGCAGTTTGGCACCTAGGAAGGAAGAACCGGAACCACTCCACTAAAGGAAAATTTTGGAAATTTGGGGCCGAAAATTTTATATATTATGAAAGGCCGCAAACAAATACTTCATGGGCCTGTGACATGGGCCGGCTCTGGTTGGAGAGCTTCGTATTTGATCTTTCTCTTTGTTATTTTGCATATTTTAAAGTTTCACCTGAAATTTTAAACTAATATTTTTTATAAAAAAAAATTCATGTCTACATATTAATGAATTATCATGTTTAGTTTGTTCGAAATTGTTGATCGCTACGGATTAACCCACAAAATATGTAGCTTGTGCGCATGTTAAGTTTGTTTGAGATGGTTGCTCGCTATGGATTAATCCAAAAATCTGTATTTGTGCATTACCAATTGACTATTGCATTAACCGATTAACCCGTCTCTTTTTAGCTCTAATCAAAGCCGGCGCTAATATTTGAAAGGCCACAAGCGGGAAAAAAAATTTTGGGCCGAATTTTTGACAGAAAAAAAATAAAAAATTAGCAGCTTCAAAGGTTTGAAGCCAAAAAAGATAAGAGAGCATCCATGTACCTACACCACTAGACTAAAGCCAATTTTAAAAATTGTGGACCAAAATTTTTATATAAAATAATCGGCTGCAAGCATGGACTTGATTAGCCTGTCCCAAGGGCCGGCTCTAGCTCTAATTGTCACTCCAAACTTCTTTATTTAATTGTGGCTATGGAATAGCCATCATGAAGAGAACTCCAATACATGTGTTGGAGATCTTACCTGCATGTAATATTGTTTGTTTTCTTTTCCCATGGAAACAAAATTTATCATGTGCTAATAAAGGTAATAATTGATGGATCTAATCTCGTTTAAATCTTCATGTCCCACACCTCCCACATAAAGACCAAACATGTATTTAGATTCATCTGAACCATCAAAACTGAGACAACAAAGTTCTCTGTGTAAAATTTATATGTTTGTTTTCTTAAAACAGAGAAAATGTGGAGTAATGAATCTGATATTTGCCTATCATGATGATTAACAAGAAACAGTTGATCATTTCAATCTTGCTTCTAATAGTTTCATAAATCATAGGTAGACCCATAAAATAAAATTTTGGTCACCGACCATATTGGTGAATGGTGATTATGATTAACGAAATTAGTCCAAAATCTTGCTGCATCTAAAAAAATACAAAAACACTATCATATGCATTAACTCATTCGATCAAGGAATCGAACCACCAAAGAACCATTTGTTTTTTTTCTTGAAAGAAAAAAAAAATCTAAAAAAAGATAATGACAAAAGCAGAGAATCTGGTTGCGTCAATTGAATATTTTGTCACGTGGGCACGCGCGCTTTGAAGCGAGTGAACATTGGCAAATAAGAAATTGGCTCTTGAGGAATATGAAAGGTCGTTTGGGAAAATGGTAATAATAATATCCGGCGTGGGCAAATGTAATTCTCACACTTCCTTCTAAAAGATTCTTCTTTCTTATTTTTTTTCTTTTGTTTTTCTCGTGATTCTTTCTTCCCTCTTAGAATATTCCTTCACCAAATTAACTCATTTTCAATTCACATTTTTATATTCGTTCAAAAATATCATACATAAAATATTGTAATTAACTTGAGAAATTAACTATCGGAAATCTGGGATATATAAAACGTCAACTATCTTTGAAAAAATATATTCAAGTGTTTGGTTACATAAATGGTGAATGATAACATTTGGAGTTGGAATTAAGATAACATTAGTGATTTATTGTCACTAAAAAAAATCTCTTATGAGAAGATACTGATTGATTTATTTAATGAATGCATATTTTGTTAGGTGAACGTCATTTTTACGATTTTATGGAAAAGACGCATAATAAAAACTAAATCTTTAAATTTGAAATTATAAATTATACGGATGCATTTAATGAATAGATTTGTCCACATAGAACACAAAATATCATTTATTACTTTCTCCGTTTCGTTTTAGTTGTCGTTTAAGGTTTTCTCACACAAATTAAGAAAAACATTAAATTTTCTGTTTTATTCTTTATTAATATATCTTATAAATTTTTTCATTGGCCAAAACATTAAAACAATAGGGATAATATTGGAAATATTACCAAACATTTGCATTGAAAACCTAAAACGACAATTATTACGAAACAAAATTTAAGTCCTAAAACGACAACTAAAACGAAACGGAAGGAGTATGATAGTCTACTATACATTTTTGCAGCAGTTTTTGGGGTACCCAAATCGGGTCAAATTTGTTTAATTTTGACCCAGAAATCTTCAATCGGATCTTTCCTTAAATTTTGGCAAAATTAAAAAACGAAAATAATTAATAAAATCTAAAATATATATACTTTCTCAACTAATTACTATATTTAAACGCTTTATTTATGGTATATTCTCCACGATTTTTATAGATAAAGAAATCAAATATGATGATTTAATGCTAATATAACAAATTTGCACTAATTTCCTAAAACCTCTCTACCTAATTTAAACATAAATATATGATTCTTATTTCACTTTTATTTGATCTTATATTTATATTATTTTAAATTATTATAAAATATATAAATAGTTAGTAAATTTTAGTTTTTTTTTCTGCATATGTTACAATTCAAATTTTTTAAAACGGACATATATTACTCAATCGATGAATAAAAATATGTGTGTAATCTATATTAACATTTTTAAGAACAAATTGAGCATTTAATCATGTCGTTATTTTATTCAGACCCGAAAATTGAGTCATTCGGATCTTTCTTTAATTTTTACAATTATCTAAAATGGGACAGTATATCACGGGTGAAATCCTAATTAGTATTTTAAGATACAATTATAAATTGTTTTTACGGGTTGGTCCAAAAACACACACTAATTTAAAAATATACATGGAAACTATTTGAAAGTAACTTTCAAATTAACTCGAATTATATGACATTTAAATAAAAGTGTTATTAAAAAAATAACAAAATGATGTTTAATTTCATTTTAGATTATATGGTTGGACGGGTTTGGGTCAATATTAATATGAGACAATATACTACAGGTGAAATCCTATAAATAACAAATCAAAATACAATTATACAATCTTAAACACTAAACAAAACAAATACAACTTAAAATTTTTTATTTTAGATACAACGCATGTGACCCGCGGTATACAACAAAATATTATACACAATAAATTCATCAATTTATAAAAATAAAAAATCAAATAATTAATCCGCGGTGTACCGCGGGTCATATCCTAGTTAAATTAAATGAAGGATAAAATCCTTGAAGAAACTCTGGAATTTATTTTTTTTGTAAAATTTATTAATGGGAAAATCTTGTTTTTGAGTGTGAATCTTAATTTGGGGAGAAGAAAAATGGTACGAGTCTTCATTCTTATCTAAAAAAGAAAAAGCTAAAGAGATTGAGAATAGTGACGTCAGTTCCAGCCCATAGAGAGATGCGAACCTATAATCGAATCTGATCCTCTGAATATTCACCCAACAAAACACCACATCCTCACAAAATTACTATTTTACCCTTTCTTACCAGAAAAAAAAAAACACATTTAACTCTCAAAGATTCGTTTAGGTACGCGACGGCCCGACCTCGATCCCCTTCACTTCTTTGTTCCAAAACCTAAACCAAAACTCTCTCTCTCTATCTCTATCTCTATCTCTATCTCTTCAAATATCAAAACATTGGAATCAATTTCTCTATGTTTTGATTCCATTTTAAAGATCCAATATTCCTTCTCCATTTGAAAAGTAAGCTTCTTTGTTCGCTGTCGTCTCTCTGTAGATCTATCTACCCATTTGGTTCTTGGTCCCTTTAGAATAATAATGATGGTGGAGATGGATTACGCTAAGAAAATGCAGAAATGTCATGAATACGTTGAAGCACTTGAAGAAGAACAAAAGAAAATCCAAGTCTTTCAACGCGAGCTTCCTCTATGTTTAGAGCTTGTTACTCAAGGTAATAATAATCCAATCAAAATCTCAAATTTTACACAAGTTTCTTACAAATCACTTTATGGGTCTTGATGGGTTTTTGTTTTTTTTTGTTTCTGTAGCGATCGAAGCATGTCGGAAGGAGTTATCTGGTACGACGACAACATCAGAACAGTGTTCAGAACAGACAACAAGTGTTTGTGGTGGTCCTGTTTTTGAAGAGTTTATTCCTATCAAGAAGAGGTCGTTGTGTGAAGAACAAGAAGAAGATGGTGAACATGAATCTTCTCCAGAGCTTGAACAGATTGGTAATAATAAGAAATCTGATTGGCTTAGATCTGTTCAGTTATGGACTCCATCACCAGATCTTAACCCGAAAGAGGTAATTAAATTTGAGATTTGAAGGAGTTTTAATTCTTGATTACGAGGAAGTAATCTTGATTATGTTTTGTGTTAATCGAATTATAGGAGCGTGTAGTTAAGAAAGCGAAAGTAGTGGAGGTGAAACCAAAAAGCGGTGCGTTTCAGCCGTTTCAAAAGGAGAAAAAACGCGTTTTGGAGACTGATTTGCAACCGGCGGTGAAAGTAGCTAGTTCGACGCCGGCGACGACGACGAGTTCTACGACGGAAACTGGTGGTGCTAAAAGTGAGTTGGTTAAAGTGGGAGAGGAGCAGAGACAGATAGAGCAGCAGCAATCGCAGTCGCAAACGCATAGAAAACAAAGGCGGTGCTGGTCGCCGGAGTTACACCGGCGATTCCTAAACGCGCTTCAGCAGCTTGGAGGATCTCATGGTAATTAAGATTAAATTTAATTACTGGATGGATTATCTTTTTTCTAATTGGCTCATTTGTGATTCGTAATTAAATTAAATTAAATTAATGATTTTTATTTGTTTTTATTGGGCTATTTTGCAGTTGCTACTCCTAAACAGATTAGAGATCATATGAAAGTCGATGGGTTAACAAATGACGAAGTTAAAAGCCATTTACAGGTAACATTAATAATCATTTCAGGTCCTCAATTTTTCCAAACCATTTTGTGTAAATATTCAGACATGATCCAAATCATTTTTATGTTAATAATTTGTGTTATGGTAATTAAATTAATTGATACTCAATTTTTCTGAAAAGCCATTTTGTGTAATATTTCAGAAATATAGACTTCACACAAGAAGGCCAGCAGCAACATCGGTGGCGGCACAGAGTAATGGAAACCCGCAACAACCGCAGTTCGTGGTGGTTGGAGGCATATGGGTACCATCGCCACAAGATTTTCCACCACCGTCCGATGTAGCCAACAACGGTGGTGTATATGCTCCGGTTGCGGTGGCGCAATCTCCAAAACGTTCGGTGGAGAGAAGTTGTAACTCGCCGGCAGCATCTTCCTCTACAAATACAAATACTTCTACTCCTGTATCATAATCATCTCGTGATTTGGTTTTGGTAGGTTTAATAATGTTATGTGAATGTAAAAAAAAAATTCGTCCGTTTTGTTTGTAACCAAGAAATGTTATTTCCTAGGTTGGAAATTTTGAATAAAGTAGACGAATGCTATGTAGTATATACACGAGAGATAAGTAAAGAATCTTTGTTTTTCTAACTTTGGATATATATTTACTAAATATCTATTTGTTTTTGGTGTAGCATTTAGACAGATATCTTCGTGATGAATCTGATGGCATCAAATTCATCACCTTCGCAAACAATTAGATTCACAGAAAGGTCCATGAATCGACCAACTAACCACCATTCACAGAATAGAATACCAAATCTATCATTTTGCATGGCAGTTTATTAAAAAAAATCTAACGTGGCCGGTGGCCGCCTCTGAAACTTACTTAATAGTTAGTTAACCATAATCAAATCATAGTGTATTTAGATTATAGTATCCTTTATTTTTTTCCCCCACAATGTTATGGTGATTGACTAGAACCGGAATTTCTTTAGAAAATTCAGAAACCAGTTTAATAATCCTGCTCTAAGGAGAATAAAAAAGGTCATGTTCGGACTTAGTTTTATAAGTCTTCGTTGACTAAGTCCATGTTGAATAAGTCTTCCTCGATTAGAGGAAAGTGGACGATTAGATTTTTATTAATGTTTTGATTTTATAATGTTATAGAATTTCAGGTCTACATACAAAAATACATCGTGACATTTGCTCTGTTTATAGTAAAAGAGAAAAGTAGGGGTTGGAGATTCTAATAAGCATTAACTAATTGAATTTTGTGATCAGTTAAAAAAAAAAAAAAAAAGTTGAAGTCAAAACTTTCTCTAAGGGTCTAAATGGTAACCGAGGAATCTGGCTGAATCCGGCTGAATTGCTGAATCTGGCTGAATTTTTAGTGGTTTTTAGCTGAATCTGGCTGAATTTTTATATTTTCAAATGGTAACCGCTGAATCTAGCTAAATTTTTTGTGCTTTTCAGCAGAATCTGTCGAAATAATTAAGACTTTAACTGAAATATCGTCAAATAATTATGAATATTAATAGAATAACTAAGGAAAAATATCTAAATAAAATAGATAAAATTATCTAATAGTCTCTATAACTCTTATACCAATAAATAAATACTAGAATTAATATCTTTTTAGCAAAATTGAGTTGTTCTTCCAAATCTAATTTTTGAACTATTAAAAAGATATAATTAATTAATAGAAAGCTTTGTCAAAGTTTTATTGAAAAATTAATTTAAAAATATACATGATAATATAGTATAGATTATCTTATTGATTTTTCATTGTTCTCTAGCAGTTTAAATCCTTAATATGATTAGGATGATTAACAATTTTTTTAATTTGATATTTAAATATTATTTTAGCATAAGTATGAGTTATTTTTGCAAAAATTTGGAAAATTATATTTAAGTATCTAAAATTTATTAAAATTATCTAAAATTATCTATAGATATCTGAACATAAATATGTCTCTTGTCTATTTTGGTAATGATTTTATGTGTATGAATTATTCATATATCGTATTTGTATGTCTAACTTATTTTAAAATATAAATTTGATGTGTAATTTTTAATAGCCATAAATATTTTAATTCGAGTTGTGAATCGCTATAATACAAATTTTTATCTGAAATGTTGGAATCTGTTGAAAAAATTTGATGTGTAATTTAATTCGATGTGTAATTTAATTCGATGTGTAATTTGATGTTTAATTCGATGTTGATGTGTAATTTAATTCGATGTGTAATATAATTCGATGTGTAATTTGTCAAATCCTGAAATATAAATTTGATGTGTAATTTAATTCGATGTTGGAAAAACTGTTGAATCTGGCTGGATTCAGCTGAATTTAGTTTTATGCAAATGGTAACTGCGGAATTGCTGAATCTGGCTGAATATTTTTTTCTTGTTACCATTTACACTCTAAGTTTTCTCAGATACATCTTCTTGTGCCGTGTTGATTTATTTTAAGCTTTAACTATCACTTTAGAATATATTTATAATTTTTTTTATAATATTATAATATGCTAATATACTTAATATTTACGGGTTGGATAGTAAATTAAGTAATAAGTCGGAAACAAAAAAAAAATATTTGATTTTCAAACTTTATCCATATTTAATAGGATTATACTCTCTCTGTTTCATAATATAAAGCGTTTTAGATAAAAATTTTTGTTTCACAATATACGTCGTTTTCGAGTTTCAATGCATATTATATATTAATTTAATATTTTATGATTATTTATATTATGCAGTTTTCTTTATGATTGATTGAACTTTTAAAAAGTAAATCTTCTTAATCGACGTGATTTATCTAAAACGATTTATATTATGAAACGGAGGGAGTAATAGTTTTTATCGGTTTTTAAAGTCACAAATACTTTTTGGGAAACGAATTATGAGTCGAATAACTGATCAAATGCAAGGAGCAAGTTAGATTCGCTCGTCTCTCATTAAGATTGACACATAGAGCTCTAAGAGCTAAAATCACATGAAGATGAACACCCCAATCACATATTAAATTAAATTGTTACAAATTTAGGATTGTAGCTTCAAAATGATATTCAATAAACATATAAAGAACCGTCTATAAATTTTTTTATACAAGATCTATAACTTGTCTTGGGCCGATGATCCAGGCCCGTTTATGAATTATGATCAAGGATTCCTTATAACTTTTTTTTTGAAACAAAAATATTAAAAAAAAATTTTTTTTTTAAAAAAAGAAAGAAATCCCCAAATTGAATTGCGAAATCGCAATTAGGGATCTCTCTGTGAATCGTGATGGCGTCGTCAAGCGATCCATCAAAAACAGTAATGGAGAGGAAGAAGAAAGGAGCTCCGATCAAATTCTTGGTCCCTCTCATCTACGCGCCTGCTCTTCCTTTGATTCGGTTGTCTTTGAGACATAAACCAGTTCTCAGAGACCGTCTCTTCGGTCTTGTCCTCGCCGGTGCTTTTGCTCATGGCTTCTATCTTGTGTATCCTCTTTATTCACCGCTTTCTTCTGTGATTGATATCATTGTGGATTGTTGAATTAGTGAACTTGCATGTATATATAGCTCCTTGTCTTATTTAGGGGTTTAGGGTTCAATTAGTTCATTTGCATTTCCATTGGATTGGTACATGTTGATTGTTTATTGGAACTCTTAGCTTATATAAATTAGTCGACTTGTCTTGTCCATTTTCATCATTTATGTTGAGGATTTGGTAAGCAAAATGCATTTTAGACTTTATCATTTGCAGTGAAGAGTGATGTAAATTGATACTAGTTAGTAATTGTTTGAACTGATACTTTATAGAAATTTCTATTGAGATGAGATATGTGTAACTGTGTAAGTATAGGGACTATAAGGCAATGAATCCTGACTTATGTCGTATAATCGCAGCAAGTAATATATGGTTATGTGTTTAGAAAATTTACCATTTTCAATCCGTGTGTGTCTCTTATACATTTTATTTGTAGAATTGAAACTATAGACCATCTATATACCAAACTTAGGAATCGATGAAAGTTTGCTTGTAGTTGTTGATTCAGGTAGTTTTAGGTAGTGATCATGCTGATGAGTGATGGCACATTGGAATAAAATGTAATAGTTTGGTAGCTTAAAGAACCTCAGATTCCTGTTAGTAGTGAGAGCAAATATTCAACATTTCAGTGATTGAGATGAAGTTGTTGAGAATAGTTTGAGCTGGTGTTGTTAAGCTTTGATTGACATGAGTATTATGTGGATTTATGCATTTGTAAGTGTTGATAATCTCTTTTGGAATGTTATTTTGTTTTGATTGTTCCTTATAGAGAAATCACAGAACGGATATATATGATGCAGAGAGCAAATGAAAAACTTTGGAGTTGCAGCCATTCAACAAGAGCTCAATATTTCTCACATTTCTGTCTTTTAGATAAATAAATTTTGCTTTTGGGTTTAAACCTCTTGATACATTCTTATCCATTAGTCATTGTTCCCTAAGAAAAAAAGTGTATCACCTTTTACATTTTTCAATCCCATTCTTGATTTTCAATGTCTTGAGTGGAGAACAAAACCAGTTTGACATAATATGGCATCCACATGAACACATGTCTATGATATGATCATATGGATAAGGAATATATTTCTATTGGTATATTATAAAACGAAGTCAATATAGCAATTGTGTTTGGAAATAGTATCTAAGTGGAGACAGCAAGAGGTGGCAGGTGTTTGTGAATTACACCTCTTGTGCAATGATAGTGGATCAACAAGTGCGTTCACTCGTATGATTATAATTGTTTTTAACGTCAAGATCCTCACTTAGCTCTCACACCACATGTCCAAGTAAATAGAAAAATTTAAATATTTTCTCTCTTCTTTTAAATTAGGACTTGTTCACAAGTAATGATGGAGAAATGGCACGTGGTGAGATAGGAGTGAGAGTGTTGTAAAACAACAACAAAAGAAGAGTAGTTGGAATGTTTTGGGATCACGGATTAGTGAATGTTCTTGTGGGGGTTTTAAGGTATTGACGGCGACACGTATTTCATGTTACTCTCAAGTGTCTCTCCCTTTCACCGTTGGCCGTAGCACTTTCTTTTCTTGTGGAACCTTTTGCATTTGAGATGGATCTTCCGGACCTACACCCATAGGAGCATAACTGGTCCCTGAGTTTGTGAGATCAAAAACATTTACGATTTTTAAGACCGATGATCAATATATATTCTTTAGTAAACAACATTACCACGATCCAACCGTCTGCTGAATCTCCGAAATTCCCACTTGAATATATTATAAGTTTATAACATAGATAATGTGAGTTAGTTTATAATTATGTGGCAAATGCTTGTATTCAAATTTTCATTATTTGTTGGTTAAACACGTGTTTTATATTATCTAACACACTATCCAACCTGAAATATTCCTCATTTTTCTACCAAAAATATTTGGACCGTTTCAACATTAACTTTTCCATCTTATTTTTGTTGCCCAAACTGATGTGTAGTGTTCGTTTATGTAAAGATTAGCGTAAAGACGACCCGATGATGACATATGTGCTCTCATCACAATCTTTGAAGTTAGAAGAATGAGGTCCTTAGACATTTTTTTCTTTCTAATTTATAAATGTACTCCCTCTATTATTTTATATAGTTTTGTCCTTTAGATTTCATGTGCTACAAAATGAAAGACCTACTAATATTTTGATTGTATAAAAAGATATATATATATATATATATATATATTGCAACCGAGAATTTAAAATTATTTTTTTTTGCGGTCAAGTCAAACACATCTTGGAACATATTGAAAAAGTCAACTTGAGATAGTTCACAGAAAATATTAAATATGTAAATATTAGAACCACATTTCAATATAAAATTAACCGCCATTACTATAGAGCAAACTACTTGTCATTAAAATAATACACAACTTAATTTAAGAATCAATTTAGCCTGAGATTGTACTAGAAAAAATAACACCAAATAACTCCATCTTGAAATTATAAACACTAAAATTATTTTCCTATTCCGATTACTACATGAACTCCATAAAAAATTTGAGCTTCTTTATAACTCAAACCTAAATTTGATTTTCAATCTCTAAATTATCAAGCTACATAATTAAAACAAGGATCAATATAGTGTTGAATATTATAAATATTGTTTTATTAAAACGATATGTACTGAACAAATTAACTCACTATAAATTCAGCTAATTTTCAAAGTTCTTTTTTTTCTTAGGTATGAAAATCTTCGTATATTAAATTGAATTTTTTTTTTCAACACACAAACAAATATTAAATTGGTTTTTCATTTTTTTTGCTTATGAGCACCGATCTATTGATGACAAAGCGCGTAAAAGCTTAAATAAAACAAAACAAATATATTTATTAAAATAAAAAGGTTACGGTGAAATTTGTAAAGTAGCTAATTTGATATTTTGTTCGGTTATGGAAACAAATTGAATTCATTTCCTTAAAAACAATTAAAACTTTCAATTTCTTTGACCGTTGATTTAACGTAGCATTGAAGCATTCCCAGAGAGTAGAGAAGACGCTGGAATACAAAAAAAAATCTCAGAAATTAAACTTTCAAGCTCAGAAGAAAGTGAAAAGAATGAAACTTTGATTCTTTATTACAGATTCAAGATTCGAAGTTGAAGAGAAGAAGAAGCAGAAGGGACAAGACAAAGCTCCTTACTTGTGTTTTTGCTCTGTTCTTCAATGGCTGAAGTTTTATAACGGAGATGTTTCCGTTATGAGATCTGAGGTTATTGCATATTCAATCAAATTGGGTAATCTCAGTGATCTGGAATTTTGGTTGGGGCAAGCAAATTTCTGTGTTTTTTTTCCTCGGCCGATCTGGGTTTGATCTATTACATCATCGTCTTCTCTGTTTTGTCTTGAAGCTTGGTGTTTTTGAGTAAATTAGGGTTTAATCGAAGAAAATTAGCTGTGCTGTGATTTCGAAAGTTTGCTACTTCTTCACGTTTAGTGTTCTTAGTTGGTAAAGTTTGGTGCTTTCAGGATACTGTCATACTCAAAAGTCTGGGACTTTTAGGTTTTTGGTTCTTGATTTAGTGATTGATCTGAATCTTTGAATCTCTGATCGTTTCTTGGAGGAAAGATTTTAAATTTTTGGATGAGAAGTTGATTTGGTGATCGGAATTGAGATGGCAACGACACCGGTACAACCTCCGGTTTCAAATTCTCCACCGGTGGCTTCGCCGCCGCCACTGAATAATTCTACTCCAAGTAACAATGCTTCTTCTCCGGCCATACCACCACCAGTGACATCTCCGCTTCCTCCGTCAGCACCGCCACCAAATAGAGTTCCTCCTCCTCCTCCGGTTACTACCTCACCACCACCAGTTACAAATGGAGCTCCTCCTCCTCCACTGCCAAAACCACCTGAGAGCTCTCCTCCACCACCACAACAACCAGTGATCCCTTCACCTCCTCCTTCAATTTCATCGCCCCCACCACCAACGGTACAGCCACCTCAAGCCTCTCCTCCGCCTCCACCACCTGCATTAGTCCCACCATTACCTTCTTCTCCTCCACCTCCTGCATCTGTTCCTCCTCCACGGCCATCGCCTTCACCACCAATCTTAGAACGCTCCCCTCCTCCTCCTCCGCCTTCAAATCGTCCCATTCAATCTCCTCCTCCTCCATCACCGCCTCCAAACCGCCCCATTCAATCTCCTCCTCCTCCTTCACCGCCTTCAGACCCTCCCACTCAATCTCCTCCTCCTCCTTCACCGCCTTCAGACCGTCCCTCTCAATCTCCACCTCCTCCACCAGAGGATACTAAACCCCCACCTCCCAGGAGAAGTCCAAATTCTCCACCTCCAACATTTTCTTCTCCTCCACGTTCTCCTCCTGAAATACTTGTCCCAGGTTCTGATAATCCACCCCAAAACAACCCTACTCTTAGACCTCCTGATAGCTCAAATTCTACTAATGGTAGCGGAATTGGTACTGGGGCTGTTGTTGGTATCAGTGTGGCAGTGGCACTTGTGGTGTTCACTCTTATTGGTATTTTTGTCTGGTGCGTGAGAAGACGAGAAAAACGACTTTCAGCTGTTAGTGGTGGCGATGTTACGCCATCACCAATGAGCTCTACCGCAAGATCAGGTATTAGTTTGATAGGAATCCTTAAAACTGTTTCATTAAGATGTTAAAAAATTTTCTTGTGTTTGTGTTTCTTGATTCTCACTACATTTTGATATTCTTATGTCCAGATTCAGCTTTTTTTAGGATGCAGTCATCTGCACCTGTTGTAGGAGAAAAGCGTTCGGGCAGTCATCAAACATATTTCTCACAATCACAATCTGGTGGCTTAGGCAATTCGAAAGCATTGTTTTCCTACGAAGAACTTGTGAAGGCAACAAATGGTTTTTCACAAGAAAATCTATTAGGTGAAGGAGGATTTGGTTGTGTATATAAAGGGATATTACCGGATGGGAGAGTAGTTGCTGTCAAACAACTAAAGATCGGTGGAGGACAAGGTGACCGGGAGTTCAAAGCCGAAGTTGAAACTCTTAGTAGAATTCATCACCGCCATTTGGTTTCAATTGTGGGACATTGTATCTCTGGTGACCGCAGATTACTTATCTATGATTATGTCTCTAACAATGACCTTTACTTCCACCTTCATGGTAAGTAAAAAACATTTCCGAGATTACATTTCATATATACACACGCCACTGCTCCTCAAACTATCTACTATGTCTTAAACAGGAGAAAAATCTGTTCTGGACTGGGCAACACGTGTTAAAATTGCAGCTGGGGCGGCTCGTGGACTAGCTTATCTCCATGAAGATTGTAAGTTATTGCTTAACCTTTTCAGTCATATTTCTTACTTTGGATGGTTAATTCCATATTTCTTAATGGTACACTCTAAACATTTGTCTATTGTCAGGTCACCCGCGTATCATTCACAGGGACATTAAGTCGTCTAACATTCTTTTAGAGGACAACTTTGATGCTCGGGTACAACATTAGTCTGCTATTCTAGATTATCAAGGTTTCAGTTACATTGTGACTTAAAGAGTATTTGATCTCTCATTTTTTGTAGGTCTCTGACTTTGGTCTTGCAAGATTAGCTCTTGATTGTAACACTCATATCACCACACGGGTTATCGGAACATTTGGGTAGGTGCTTGCCTTGTTTGATTAGATGGTTGCATCTTTTGGCATCTAGTTGATATTTTTCATTCATCTACTTTAGCTACATGGCTCCTGAATATGCATCAAGTGGAAAATTAACAGAGAAATCAGATGTATTCTCCTTTGGTGTTGTTCTGCTCGAGTTAATCACTGGACGTAAACCGGTGGATACATCGCAACCACTTGGAGACGAGAGCCTTGTTGAATGGGTACGCCCTCTATTCCAACTTTTCTTTCATATCCTCAAGAAGTTTGATTTAACCTTTGCATTAATTGTTTTTTCAGGCCCGGCCTCTGATAAGTCATGCCATAGAAACCGAGGAATTTGATTCTTTAGCAGATCCCAAGCTTGCGGGAAACTATGTCGAATCTGAAATGTTTAGAATGATTGAAGCAGCGGGAGCCTGCGTGCGCCATTTAGCTACCAAGAGACCTCGGATGGGACAAGTACTAACATTTTCTTTTTTTCTTTCCTTGTTTAGAGTTTATTTGCTTAAAACTTGAAGGAATCTTGATATATATTTGCAGATTGTGAGAGCTTTTGAAAGTTTAGCTGCGGAAGACCTCACCAACGGGATGAGACTAGGCGAAAGCGAGGTCTTTAACTCAGCTCAACAGTCAGCAGAGATCAGATTGTTTAGGAGAATGGCATTTGGTAGCCAAAATTACAGTACAGATTTTTTCACACATAGTAGTTACAATAGCAGAGACGAAAACGTGTAAATATCATACACAGATTGTTTTTTTCTTTCTCTCGCCATTAGTGGCAACAACCCATCAATAATATCCCAGTTTTGTCTCAAAAACTCACCATCTTTCGCGCCTCAAACCCGCACATCCTGTTCATATCAAAGCAGAACCTTCTCAGAGAGCTTGAAACAGTAAGAATCTCCCTCTGATGTTTTTTTGCTTTTTCTTGATTTGTGTTCATGTTTTGTTTCCCTGTGGTGAAAACTAAAGAGACTACCAAACCAATTTTCAGAAACAGAGGATTACAGAGGAGCTAGTGGTTACACAGAAAGATGAGAAAAAAAAGGATAGATGGGTAAATACTTATGTTCTAGCACAAGAGAGGCTTTGTTTCTTACATGAGATTGCTTTTGTATCTATTTTTTTAATACTTATACGTTCAAGTTTGAACATTCTGTGACATTACTTGTGATAAATCAATAAGGCTCAATTTGTCTCACTGTGTCAGTTTCTAGATGCAGAAAGACTGATTTGCCATTATGAATTACCGTGTTGGAGAGTAGTTGAATACTTGAATCAAAGAAAACTGTTAGTTGTTTTGACGTCCAAGCTTTCCTAAAACAAAGCTTCTAAGAGGGTCTCATAGCACATGTGATTCTGTAATATGTGTAAAAACAAACACATGGGTGTTGCTTTGCGTTGCATTTGTTGATACCAATATTGGCAAGGAACATATTCCTTTGACACAATCTAATGTCACCTCTTAACTTCTGTTTTCTTTCATTTCCTTCCTTTATAACTTTGTTGTTACCTTAACAGTTTTTTTTTTTTTAATGCATCTTTGAGTAATAATGAAAGAAGATTGTGGTGCTTTTGCAGCGGATTGTGTTATCTTCTGTTGCTGCTGCGAGTGCTTTATACTGCAAGTCTTTATGTTTGCTTTCTTTAAGGTTCCTTATAAACTTTCTAAGAAGATGAAGAGATTTGTTACAAGGAAGAGGTTTCGAGGAAAGAAGAGAAGAAACGCGGAAATCGTCCTACCCACAAAGGAGGATGATTGCAGAGAGGAGCATGGGTCGAGATATAGTTGCATGGAAGATATTGAGGAGATGATGCAGGAACTTTCCATGCAAGGAGAGTTTGTGTTTGGTAGTTTCTGGAGACAAGGAGACTCTGCAAATGATGTGGATTTCGGAAATTCACAATACGAAATAGCTAAATACAGCAACAACCATCATTCTTTGTCATTGCTCATTGCACAAGATGTCTTATTGGATTCAAGAATCCAAATAATGAAGCGTTAAGAGGAGAACCGAAGGGGGTATTTAACTTCCCTATCTTTGCATTCTCCATGTTCTCTAAGATTGAGAATGACAGTAAAAAAGTAAAGGACTAATGGCAATCTTGGAAGAGAAAATGAAGAGAAAAGACAATTGGAAATCTCTCTACTGAGACTCCGATGTATAATCATCTTCAGCTGTTCTGTAAACACAATTCACTGGACTTAACTGTAAGATCTCCTTTCGTAACCAGGCAAGGCCGCAAGAATCAGAATGTACAACAACTGGTTGGACAGCCTTTATCGATCCAGTCTGAAGCAAGAAAGCTTCTTACTTCCATATATTTATGGTTCTATTTACGTTCTGCGAGTCAGTTGAATATGAAAAAAACCATTCAAGAGGAGACAGGTTGATGTTTGGTTAGTTTCCGTTGTCATGATGCAGGCTCAGAGATCCTCACTGATCTCTTTTTAGCTTCTAATCTTGCGGTGAACCCAACTGTTGTAGGCCTTATTGATCTTTGCCTTACCATATCACAGTACTCAGGGTCATTACACTGACCCTCGTACCTTAGCCACTGTATCATACCATGGTACATTGGGAAAAAACTCATCTGAAGTGCAGAGTAGATGAAGTATGGCATCAATGTCGCTACAACCACAAAGAGGGTAATGAGCCAGTAAGAAAGTGAAGGTGCGAGAGCTTCAACAAAGACTTTATATGCACCGGTTGATATTCTTGATGGAAGTTCTCCGTACACCATGATGAAAAAGTACCAAACGACAATGGAGCTCCAAATCACAATGTGCTGGATCAGAGTGAAGTAACTGATAGCCAATGCCATCTGCAAATTCACAACCCAGACAATGCATGTGTACATTGTCCCGCCTAGTATTTCTCTTCCCGGGGTTTTTCCATCGTGGTTAAAAGCTTGAGATTGGAGAGAACTTTTGCAGAGGAAGAAAATGATAACTGCACTGTAAAATCCGTTGAACATCCAGCCAAGTATCCTGCGCCAGCTGAACAAAACATTTTGTACACCTTCTTGGTATAACAGCGGAAACTGCAAAACCAAGAAAAAGGAAGAAGTTGACACAAATTGTTTGACCGGTGAGAAGATAAAGATGTTGTAATGCAATGAATAAGTTTACCTTTAGACAATACCGTGCAGAGACATCCTGGTCGAAGACACCAAGAGCAATAACCGGAAGGGACGAGAAAAAGACATTATAAAGAGATAGAAACCAGTCGTTGTAGGCAGGTGTCGATGAGAACGTTGTGTATGTTTCATATAAGAAGAGTGTGAAACCGAATGTAATGTTCTTGTAGAAGAAGTAGCAAATCTGTGAGATAGGGAAAACTAGTCAGGCCAAAAGTATTGATTATGTCAAGACTCATGCCACAAAAGGTTGGTCTCAATCTGAAGATGTAGAAATATATTTACCATTGTCGAGATCCGCCTGTAACACCAATGTCCATGGACTAGTAACAAACGTTCCAGATATCTGAATTGAGCAATCGCAATGTCGCTGGACATAACAGCCTGAGAACAATGATCAGGATTAAGCCCACACAAAAAAACAAACACACAACGAAAAGCATCAAATGATAGTTAAAGCAACTAAACTGAACCTGCATTCCTTCCACACCGCTAATACCAACACCTATATCTGCTTCCTGAAGCATCCCAACATCATTTGCACCATCACCAATTGCTAATGTCGTTTTACCGTTTCCAGATTTTACTAGTCTTGTCACCTACATTGCGATTTACATCTTGTGAAAATCTTGACAGCATCAAAAGGCCAATAGTAGACTGAAGAATAAGTAAAACAAAAACTAACCAGGGCTTTCTGTTTTGGTGATGAACGGCAGCAAATGACAGACGCGCAACCAACAGCTAGCTCCAGGAAGATGTGCTTTATATCATCATCCAACGCGTAAGCAAGTGATTTGCCATCAATGATTAAAGCAAAAGCATCAGAGTTCCCACCAGAATACTTTAACTGAGCCTTTCCATTAATTATCTGCGACAAGACATTTTCTTTTGATACCTGCAAGATAAAACTAGCCACATTGATACATTCATATAATATAATCATAAGCTAATACTATTCCGCGAAATATCAATGCTTTGGTTACTTTTTTACCTTTGCAATGACATCTTTTTCTCCGGTTTTTTCTAGTGAATGGATTTCAGGGGTCTCCAAGTTGATTATGATCTGCTTCATGTCTTGTCTGAGCAAACTACAAGCGAATCTGTCAAAGACATACATACAAAGAGTTCATAGAGTGGAAATATTGAAGAAAAACTGTATGTAGGAACATATGAGTAGATAATATATAGGGTGATACCCAGAAATTGATACCCAATATTGATAGCAGTCTCCATTTTATCACCAGTCAAAACCCAAATCTTTATTCCTGCCTGAGCAAGCTTGTCAATGCAATCAGGGACCTGAAAGAAATTATGGATAAAGGGAGAAGATAAAACATTTCAATCTACCAACTATAAATTGATTATATGAATATCATCAGTGGTTTGCTTACTCCATTTTGAAGTTTATCTTCAACAGCAGTAGCTCCAAGAAGAATCAAGTCTTTCTCGATTTTCTCGGTGACTTCCTCTATCAGCGATTCTCGATCAGCACTCACTGAACTCTTGGCTGCACTGATTCTTTCATTGAAAACTTTGTATTCTTTCTCATCAAGTTCACGATATGCAAGTATCAAAGTTCTCAACCCTGCATCAGCATACTCGTTCACATGGTCCCGTGTTTCCGCTTCAAACTCTCTACCATTCTTGGAAAGTCTTTCAAACATAACACTAGAAAACGAAACAAATCGAACAAATAAGTTCAAAATCTATTTGAAAAGGTTTTCTAAAGTCAAAGGTCACTTACTTATCTGCTCCTTTACAAAGTAATAAGAGTTTTCCATCTTCATCCTGCACAACAACTGACATTCTTTTCCTCGTGCTGTTGAACTCAAGAACGTTCAAGACTTTGTACAACCTGAATCACAAAACCATTTCACTCAAGTAAGTTTAAACCGATAAGCTTTTGATAGCATAATACAATAAAGTAGAGGAGATAGACCGACCTTTCAACTCGTTTGCCGCTCACCAGATCGAGCTCTCTTACCGATATGGTAGTTTGAGTTCTGTTAAAAAATTCAAACCCAAGCTCCCTTGCTGCAATAACGAATGCTGCTTCATCGGGCGACTCAGCTTCATAAGAGATCTTCTCTGTATCTTCATCCACTTCAGGTATCACAGTATGACATACCGCAAGTAATCTGAAAAACTTCTGAATGACATCAGCATGAGTTTCAGTGACCCAATTTCCATTCATTATCCTTTCATCTCTAAAGTTGAATCCTTTCACCGTCGATTCTTCAGTAATTGCCTCTTTACTATATTCCATATCATTCTCATCGCTTTGAAACACCAAAGGACCACCTTTTCTCGTCCCCATAGCCATCTCCACCTCTGTAACACCACGACCATAAGCTGTCCCTGCAACAGAACACTTGATGAACTCCATGGAGTTACACGTCAATGTTCCCGTCTTGTCTGAGAGAATTGTATCCACTTGCCCAAGCTCTTCATTCAGGTTAGAGGTTCGCGCACGAGCTGGCTTGTCAGCTTCCTCGTAGTACATGTGAATATCCTGGTTGATGAAGATGCTCTGAAGAACTTTAACAATCTCTATTGAGACATATAAGGATATAGGAATGAAATAACTGTATAGCATAATCGCGGTTAGAAAATGATAGACCGCAGCAACGGGAGCCCTTTTGGGGTCAAAGAAGATCCTGGAGCTATCTGGTCTCAAGTACCATCTCTTCATCACACCATCCTTGAAATCATCTCTTGTTGTAACTCCAAAGATAACAGAACCAATAAATGCCATAGTAACCACCATGAAGAACATTAGGTAGATAATCTTATCCATCTTCTTTTCAATCATGCTTCTCTTAGATGGAGGATCTGTTGAATTCTGAATAACCTTTGTGTCATGACCCGTGAAGATAACCGCTCCAAAGATGAAATCTGTGTTCCTGAGTTTTGAGTCTCTCAGAAGAAGCTGTTGCAGTGAGAGAGGGTATTTGGCTCCCCTAAGCTCCATGGTTCCAACAAAAGAATACAAATTAGCATTTGGATCCTCGCATTTGACAAAAGCCTCAAACCCCTTGAAGTTAAACTCGTCACGCAAGGACGAAGTTACTTCAAGTCCTTGCTTAACTTTAAGATTAGTCTCCCCATCAAGGTTCATCGTCTCTACATAGCAAATAGCATCTTCATAGCTAGAAGAGAGCAACACAAGATCCGCCGGGAAAAACTCGTTCTTCTCTACCTTCACTATATCTCCAATACTCAAAGTCTTCCACTCCTTCGAATCGAAACTCCCATCGCCTCTATGCACTTTAACTTTCCTATTATTCACCTCATTATCCTAAAAACCACATACACAAAAAATCTTCTATATTCAGTTTCAGACCAATGAAACTCAACTATATCTACTAGCTAACAACACATAATCTAATCCAGCTCTAATCACAACCACAAGAACATCATAAAAAAAAGTTACCTGCTTTTGGCGGCGCCAATCTTCAACACCTTCTTTAACCATAGTAGCACCAATAACGAAAAGAAGAGGAACAATAGCACTCGAAGCAGTATAAGGAGCAAGAGGAGTAAAAGCCAAGATCCCAGTAACCAAAAAGTAAAAATTGGCAACTCTCCTAAATTGCTCAAACAGTGATTTAGGTAAAAAAGTAGCAAGAGTATACTTAGTAGTCCTCACATAATTATCACAGTAGTTTCTTGAATCAGCTTCAGGTGAATCAGGTTCATTACAATACACAACACGAGAGAAACCAGGTCCTCCGATTTGAGAATGGTCTTGCTTAAAACATGCTTGAGCACATGTTAGTGTATATAACTTACTTAGTTGTAATCTTCTTCTTCTTCTCTTTGTTCCACCTCCTACCATTGAAAAGATCTTTCACTGTAGAAGAACGGAACCCAAAGTTTGAATCTTTTTTCACTGAACCAAAAAAAAAGAAAAACAAACAAATTTCAGATTCTTTAGATATTCAAGAAACCCTGAAATTATATAAAAACGAATCTTTTTTCTTTTGTTTTTTTTCAACACCCGCGAGAACAATTTAAAACGAAGAAACCAAGAAAAAATGTTTTTTATAAAGTGGAAAAAAAAGAAAAAGAAAAGAGATAAAAAGACAGAACCGTGAAACTAACCGAACAGAGAAAAAAGCAGAGAGAAGACCGTGACTGGTCGGTTTATATAAATCCGACCTCGTTTTCTGCAATTTTCCGGTTACCTAAAACTTTTCTTATTTTCTCGGGAAAATATCAGAGATCGGAGTGAGTGAGAGCTGAAGGGTATCTAAAAAAAGTTATGATCTTTGAGAAAGTTGAGATTTTTGAAGCTATGAGAGATCTTTGAGTGAGAGATCTCATAAAAATTTTAGATTGACTCTGTTTTTTATAGAGAACAAAAATTTCTCATCTCATCCAAAAAAATTGGGAAGACAAAGACGAAGAAGAAAAAAACACAGAGAAAGTGCCAAGATTCGGACAAGTCATGGTTTCTTTGGAATAACAGCAAATCAAAATGCTGAAACTTTTTTCCCAAACAAACAATTCTTTTTGGGAATTTGATGATCATGCATCAAAGGTGAAACCTTTTAAGTTTTGTGTGAAGAAAGAAACAAAAACTGGACTGTGGAAAAAAAGAGACAAGGACTAAGGATTGATCTGACAGTTTCTAATCTAGGATGATTTTACTGTCAGATAATCAGAAAGAAAAAAAAAAAAGTGAGAGTTTTGGTTTGGAGAGAAAGAAGAATCGATTGGAGGAACATTAGATGCGCCGTCATGGCGGAGAAGGTGACCAAAACACAAAATGCGGGTCAAAACACATATAAATTAGATGCATCAATCAATCAATATGCATGATTTCTCTCTTTTTTTTAATTTTTTTTTATTATTTGACATTGATTTACTTATATGAGTATATGTTTAATTGATGTATACGTTGAGGGTAACCATAATAAGAGTGTTAGTATTCACATTTTTGATTAGATAAATTAGGTGATATAATCTCTGTTTAAAACATGATTTGTCCATGTCTAGTATCCGTACACCAAATATTGGCTATGAACAAAGTACATTCTCCTGAAATTAGGTTTTAGAAATGATTTTAGGCTTAAATAGTAAAATAAATAGTAGAAAGTGGCCGAACCAAGTCGACCCAACTGGAACCATGCATGTTGGTATTTTCTTCATTATTCTTCAAGCTTTTTTTTTGGTAGGCTTCATTATTCTTCAAGCTTCATGCATCTTAAAGCTACTCCCAAACATGTAAATGAAAAAAATAAATAGACGAAAAAAAAGAAGAAGGCAGAGACAAGTTAGGACATCTAAATTGCGTCAAGACTAATTATAAATTAATTCAACAAAAATGCAATGAAAACACAAGAAAAACAGAAAGAAAATGATGAAAACAGAAGAATCAAAAGCGGTAAAAATCAAGAATAACAGTTGTTTTACATTACAACAATTATCTTTCAAAAATTAACATTTTTGTATTTAAGAAATTTTTTTAACTTCCAATGTATATAAAGTTTTTCAAATATATAAATCTAAGCTTTTAAAAAAATACAAACGTAAATATTTTCACTTAGAATAACTAAATCGTAATATTAAAACATGTTTAAAATATTTTTTTGTGTGAAGGATTTTAAATATAATTTTGTCTAATGCTAACCACAAAATTGAGTTTGGGTTGGTAAATGACACACTTGGTTTTAGCGCATTGTTCTCAGTGGTAATGGAGTTTGGTGAATTACTTTATAACCTCTAGGATTTTGGTATGGTTATTAGAGGAACTTTTACTTTAATGCATAAAACATGGCACCGGCTTTGTATAGTTTGGTGAACATCATTTAATGCATGAATTTTGCTCTCAAGTTTCTACTACATATACTACACGTTCACAAGTACCGAGTGGTTAACATATTACCGGTCATTTCATAGGAGAGATCTACAAAAATGAGAAAATTGAACCTCATATAGGTTCTTAATTAAGGGAAATTTCAACCACAAAACCAAATTTGGTGTTGAAACCACACTAAATTTAGTGGTCCTTTTTTTATCCACAACATAACACAAAAATTTACATTTAAAAGAATTTTATTTATTACTAAATTATTAATTTAAGATTTTTTTTTTCAATAGTTTTGATAATTACTAATTATTCTTATCACTTAATTTGTTTTTGGTGAGATATTCCTATCACTTAATTAATAGTATAAAATTACGATCGATAAATTAAAAATAATATTAAAAGTGAAAACATATGAAAATATTAAAGGTATATTTTTTTTTTATAGTTGGTACTAAATAACAATTTATTATATTACTTACATAATAACAATTTATTATAACAATTCACAAAACACTAATTTCTTTTTCATACCATTGTTAATAAAGTCCGATTGGAGGACTTTTCACACCAAAAATAGTGATATCCCGTTTCATTGGAGAAGCACTAAGGCCATGTCCAATGGAACGGTAAAACGTCATTTTGCCGTAGGAGTGTTTACTTTTTCACTCCAACCACACGTTATAATTTGCACAGTATATCACTATATTTGGTGTATGACTGTAGCCACGACAAATATTAAAATAATAGTTTTTTGCTTTGTTTTAGTATTATTATATATTAAAATAGTTTATTTAGTTAGTAGATAAGATATGATTTGTAATATTGTTTAATAATCCAATTAAATTTGACCATATCTGGAATTTGATGAAGGATATCTAAATATTAGTATTGTCATAGTATTTTAATTTATGTTATATTTATGTGTTTATGTAATTTTATTTTCATTGTGTTACTTTATTTGTATTAAATTAGTTTAATCTAATATTTTGTTGTATAATATTTATTTTCAATACTATGTAATATTTTAGTAATATCAATATATTAGTTTAATCCTATTATAATAAATCACAAGTCACTTTCCAAATAACTGCATATCTCTCCATTTGACACATGTCTTAAGTTTAAAATTTTACTCTTTTACCTTTTTTTTTTTTAACACCAATTTACGACAAAAAAAAATTAAAAAACTGTTCTTCTTCACTATATTCCCCAGAATCTCTACAATATCTTTTTGAAAAATCTTTTTGACTGAATTTATATACAAAATACTGTTACACAAATTTGTAACTAATTGCTAAAGAAAAAAAATACAATTTGCTAATCATTTGAGTAAAAAATAAATTTCTACACTGATTTAACCGCGCAAAGCGCGGGCTATTAAACTAGTAATATAATAATAGAGAATATTATTTTTAGTGTGACATTTGGTGTTGTGGTTGGAGAAGGAAAAAGTTTTAGTATGAAAACTACACCAAATATAGTGTTATTTTAACACTAAGGGGGTATTATTCAATCATGGAGTTAAAGTCAATTCTTTTAAGGTTTAGATTTGCTTTCTGATATTGCTTTTAAGAATCTGTTTGTGTGGATTTTAAAATCTCTATTGTATATCTTGGATTTTGATTCTAATAATTTACTCATGAAACTCTAAAGAGGTTTCATTTCAAATGATTTAATATACAAAGATTTTACAAGTCTTTTAGTTCTGAATAACACTGAATTTTAATAAAGTATTTTAAATTTTAGTTGAATAACACCAAACTTTTAAAATCTAATGAACTATAAAATCCAATAACACTAGATTTTAAAGTTAGATTTAGAATCATTAGTTGAATAACATTGGATTAGTGTTGGATTTCAATTCTATTAAAATCTATATATCATTGAGTAACACCACCTAAAATGGTGCTATGGTTGGAGATGCCCTAAGTCGCTAAATTTGTTAGGATCTGACTTCTAAGTTTTAACAATTACTTAACTACTGACTACTGTTTATTGGCATCACGTATAAATTGAACGTTCTTTTTTGGTTTGTTTGTAGCCTTGTAGGCTTTCTCCTGGTTTGGTATACCAAAAAAAAAAAAATGACAAGTTCGTAAAAACGTGTTTATACTTAAAAACTGCTAATTAAAGATCAGTATAAATTTGTATTTGTTCATGTATATCGTGAATTTGAGTGAACTTTGATTAAACTCTTAAAAGCCTAAACACGAAGAAAAACGAGTTGATGTGTATACTTTTTTTAACGTTTTAAGAGTTTTTTGTTTTTATTGTGTGAATAAATAGACAACTAATACAAATACAAATAAAAATTAAAAAAACATGAAAATCAATGCATCCAATTTTTTCTTATAAGGCCATATGAAGAATAAATACATTTTGCAATGTTTTATAACCTGATATCTAATTCTTTGGTCGTCAGACTCGTATTTTATTCTAATATGAAATACTTCTATTTAATAAAATTTTAATTGCATGGCTTATCCGAACTTTTGGGAGTCGTTATAAAAAGTTTTAGCAATTAGATTTTAAATCTATATATAATTCATGTACCTAATAAAAATTTTGGGCTTTCTCATAATATCTACACTTGGATTTTTTTTTATAATCTGGATATCATAATAACAATTCTTCTTCTTCTAGTATGTATGACTACCATGACAACATAATACATTGCACATGTCACTTTATCCATACATGACAATATCAGTTTTGGTGTATTTTAGTAATTACTAGATCGAAATCCGCGCTACGCTGCGGGGTTTTTAAAAAAGATTTTTTTGAAGAAATTATTCAATAACAAGTTGTTTTTATAAAACAACATGCATCAAGTGAATTTAACAAATAATTTAGGTCTCAAGCAGTTTTTGTAAATAAAATGTTTTTTAATATAAGAATTTATGGTAGAAATTTAAAAAGTTTCACGGATTTTGTATTTTACCTTTACTCGTACATTAGTTGCTTTATTTTATAAGTTTATATATAACTACATTAGTAAATAACTTTTCTATATTACTTTACGGAATCAATTTATCTTATAATCAATTTTTGTATTCGTTTTTTTTTTTTATTTTACGTTTTATTATATGTTTAAATTTTTACAAGTGTTAGATCTTTTATATTGTGATATATAAAAATATTTTTTCAGCGACTATTATAAAATCATTTATGATACACAAGCAATATTTGAATCCTACTAAAAGTATTTTAATATACCTTTTCTTTTAATAAATAATTTTTTTGACCATTAAATCAAAATAATTAATACGCTAAGTTCTTTGTTTTTCGTTAGAAGCTGAACACTATGAACAAGTTTTTAACTTTAAAACAATTCGATTTTTGAATTAGATCAGATTAATATTATTATGGGTGGACATTTTAACCGAACGAAATCAAACCTAGCAAACCAAACTCAAACCGATCCAAACCAAACCATAACTTACATTCATACCATTCGATTATATTTCTTCTCAACCCGAACCGATAACCCAATATATTTATTTATTTAATTAAATAATAATGTTGTAAATACTAATATGTAATGTTTTATCAATGTTGCACTTGATTTAGAGCGTTAGATATTTTTTCATTTTAATTAATAAAATAGAAAAATTAGATTGATTTTGTTTAAACATCTCTACCTTTAAATTTTTTTAAGAGTACACAACTAAAACCAAAACAAACCGAGCAGAATATAAATCGACTCGAACACAAGCCAAATCATATCGAGGAGTTTTATAGTTCAAGTTTTGATCATTTTGTTAGAAAAAGTCTTTAAAAGATCATATTTTTTATGATATACATATAAATGTTTTTTTTTTTAAAGTTTAAAACTTTTGCTAAACCCGATAGTTAGTATTTGGATTGTCTCTTTCTAGCATTAATAAATATCTAACTATCAATAAATATTATGAAAAAACTACTCCTTTTAAATTCTGAAACAAAAGATTAATGACTTGAATGTTTCCTTTCTTTGAATGAAATGAGAGTTTTATTATTTGTATTTGTTGTTGTATTTCTGAAATTATGTACACTAAATCAACAAGTGAACCTTTAGTCGCTTCAAGTACATTCTATAATTCCAAACTCCAATTTTTTTTTTTAATTATTATTCAAATTAAACTATATAAAGTCTAAAAGAACATGGCTGCATGTGTTTGATTATTTATCGTGCTAATTTTTTTTTTAATTTCTAAGAAGCTCCAAGAGCTTCAATCAAAACCCGTGAGCTATTTTTTAGATTTTTTCACTCTTTTTAGTAGACCTGAAAACTTTGAATAATGATTAAAAATCTAACTTTGAGTATAAGTAAGCAAACTTTCTCCAACCCATTTGCCTATTAGGTCTCTTCTATATCATATTCTTAATTTCTTCCGAATCTCAGCCTTCACAAACCTTGTTTCACCATTCCTCATGATTCTCTCTTTTTTCTTCAATCGATCACTCATATTTTTCATCAATTGATACTTAAAGCTAAAACTACCGGTGAAACAAAATATAGATATTTATTTACTTTAAGACGAAAAGTAGATGTACTTTTGAAATTTTTTTTTTATTTATTTTCAAATTTAAATATTTTTTACGAGTTTTTTTTTTGTAATTATTTTTTGGTATATGCCTCCATTCTTGAAGCTATCAATTTTTGTTTTTTTGAAGAAACAATGTTTTGCATTTAGAAAAAAAATTATGTTAGCTTACGTGTTAATGGCGTGACTACCTACTAAATAATTAATAAGCACTTTACGTTAAATTGATTTTTAAATAGAAATTTATGCATTGAGTTGTTTCTATTTAATTAATTATTAGTTCTTTTTTAAAAAAATTTAAATCAATAGAGCTTGGGCTTGAATTTAATTTAATCATTATTAAGTGATGTAAATTAGAAAGAGTTATTATTGGTTGAAAAATCTGAGTTGTATTAATCGAAATGTTTTGATTGGTTGACAATTTTAATGAACGTGTTAATCCCAGAATACTCCAAAATGCTGAGGTGTCAGCACTGGAGAGACTTTTGTTGTTTTTATTGTATTGATTTATCTTATCAAAGCACTATTCTTTTTTTCTTTTTCTTATATATATAACCGGGGTATACTCTAGATCAACATGTATAATATCGGATATTTTTGTATTTGCTCGAGTTATTGGTCCGTTGATTGTGGTAATAATCTTTGACAAATTCAATCTACAAAAAAAAACATGTTAATTTATATAATAAATATTGTTATATGGTATGAATTTATGTGTGCAATGGCATCATCGAGATGTCACACTCTCAATAAATGTCAGACATGGTAAAAAAGGAAATAAGGAAAACAAGACTTTGGCGAAGAATTCAAAACTTAGTTGTTAGAATGTCAATCGAATTACACATCACATGCCTTAGAATAATCCCCATATTCCCATGCAAAGCCAAAGTACCTTCACTAATAACACCATATAATTCTTCTAATAATCGTTGTGGATTTGGTGATTAAAATGTTATAAAACTTCTTTAATTCCTTAAACCTTCTCCAACTTTTTAATATCTTCGGTGGTCGTCGCCTCGTCGGTATCCGGCGTAAGAAAAAAAAAGAGAAGCTTCTAAAAATTCCTCAGATAAATATGAATTTTATAAAAAAAAATTCCTAATGTATGATCCCTTATTTATTCATAAATTGATGTAGACGTGAAAAAATAAAAAATTTGACGTTAACGTGAATGAGGAGAGCTTGCCACGAAGGTGGTAGATGCCGACAGAAGCAAGCTAAAAGATCATAACTTTTGTTTTTGTTTTTCAAATATACTAACGAATAAATACCACAGTTTGATATTCATCATTTATTATTGTTTGTGATCATTTAATTTTATGCGAGGATAAAACAAATCTATATATATAATGGGAGAGTCCTCTCTCCATCTAGGCTATCCACATCATCATCCACCTAAGCATGCATCTAATTAAAAATTAAAAAATATAATTTATTTAAAATGTTCATTCAATACATACTTATTTTTATTTATTGTCACTTATAATTATAAAATATTTAAGTTAAATACAAATGAATTAATATTATATGTAAAAAGCAAAGAAATATAAATTTATACCTAAAAATATAATTTGAATTTTAGCGAGAAAATGTTGAAGATTAATCAAATTAAAAATTTTATAAACATTTCAGTTTTATAATTGATATATTAAAAATCAATATGATGGATATTTTTAAAATTGTATGAAAGTTGAAAGATCATACATTTATTAGCTTTCAAAAAAAAAATATAGTAATGAATCATGACATATTTAAAAATCAATATGTTGGGTATTTCTAAAAATTGTATAAAAGTTGGAAAGACATACATTTTTTAGTTTTCAAAAAATATATAGTGAATTAGTGATGAATCTTATGACAATTTACTAATTAAAATAATAGTTGATTAGTTTATAAATGACAGTAAACAAAATGTTAAAATATAGCTAAATAGTATCGTGTATAATAATTGAAAACAAAACTAAAATATAATTATATATACTATTAATTTTTAGCTTATCATAAATATAATATAAAATTTTATATAAGTAAATGTATAAATGCATTTGATAGTAGTACAAACATTATGCACTTATTAAAAATATAAAAGATTATTTTTAAAATATCAAAAATAGGTAGAAATAACACAATTGCAACATTGGATTTAATAAGATACAAACAAAAAATTAAAAAAAAAATAATAGAATATGAAAATATCGGAACTGAGTGACAAAATTAGTCTCAGAAAGATAAATTCCTAAAGAGAAAACCAATATATAAAATAAAAAATATATATTTTCGTCAAGAACTTATTTTATTAAGTTAACAAATCGTTACACAGCAGTTCCTTAAGCCATATTGGCGGAATCAATGAATCCGGAAGGAAAAACGACATTGGACAAACAAATTTGGCTAAACTATCAGCTACACAATTACAAGATCGTTTTACAAAATTGAAACTTATATCACTAAACTTTCCTCTCCAAAAACCAATGTCTCGCAGCAGGTTCTCTACTTCACTATGACTGGAATTTCCATTGATTAAGTTGATCAATACTTCACAGTCTCCCTCCAAGATTACTTGAGTGAATCCTCTTAACCATGCTTGATGCATCGCTGTCAGAAGTGCTTTTGCTTCGGCCATCAACGGAGAAGCTGCACCATTCAAATCCAAAGATCCCCATGCTTTTGCAGTACCGTGATGATCCCGTATAATCCATCCTCCACGAGCTTGCATAGTGATTTGGCTGAAACTAGCATCAAAATTAGCCCTGAGACCAATTATCCGGGATCCGGGATCCGATCCGAGATCTGCTCCGATCCGCTCCGAAAAACCGGATATCCGGGTGGAGCGGATCCGGATTCGGATAATGAAAAAGCGGATCCGGATCCGGATCTGGATAATGGAAAATTTAAAGCCGGATATCCGAATCCGGGATATTTTATATTATAATAATATTTTTAATATTTTATTACTATTATTTAAAAAATTTATTAATAAATTTTATTATTTTTATAAGAATAATATTTTCTACTAATATTTTTAATTATTTATATTAAATTATATGTTTATAAATATTTTTCTTCAATTTTTATATTAGTAAAAAAAATTATATAAAAAAACCCGGATCCGGATATCCGGCTATTTTTACGGATATCCGAAATCCGGATATCCAGGTGGAACGGATCCGGATCCGGATAATGAAAAGGCGGATCCGGATACCCTAAAAAAGCCAGATATCCGGACCCGGCCCAGCCCTAATCAAAATTACACTTCACAAAGGGATGTTCCGGAGTGGACCATATATATATCTTTTATTTTTGCTTCTAAATACAATAGATATAAATTTGGAAAAGATAAACCACATTTAAAATAGCACACTTGAGTTTCTAGAATTATAGAAGAAAATGTTATGCATAAGAATTCATGTACTAATATATATATATATATATATATATATATATATATATATAATGAACGGTTATAGGATAATAAGTCAAATACAAAAGAAAAAAAAACGTTTAATATATGTAGTATATTATAAATAAACGTATAAATCTATACAATTATCACTTATAATATTTCTATTATATTTATATAACTGCCTTTTTACCAATAGAATTACATATAGTTTTCAAATAGTATTGTAATTAAAAATATTTAAAATAATATAATTTACAAAACTATAAAAAAATATATATATATATATTGCTAAACTCACGCAATAAACCCACGCAACGCGTGGGCCTATTTCTAGTGAAACAAAAATGGGAATGAAAAATTCAATGCAACCTTGTTATAACTTAAAAAAAAAAAAAAACTTGTTGGATACATTCTTGAAAAGTTATAAGATATCCGTGTTTGTTTTATTTATTTTTGAAGTATTATTAGTGAATTAGGACATTATTGGAAGTTTTAGATCACACATTTTTTTTTTATCAAAATAAAAAAAGATTTAGATCACACGGTTTATATACGGGAGACTCACAAAAATGCCCATTTTTCAATACCCCTTTTCAAAAGTGTCCCATTTGGCTGTCCATTTTTTAAAATACCACATTTTATGTACAAAATGACTAAATTACCATGAAAATGTGCACACATCAAAATTACAAATTTGATTTTGTAAAAACTTGTAAAACCTTTAAAATACCTTGTAAAATTTCCCGCCAAAATTTTTTTTTTTGCGGGAAAAGTGATTCCGCAATTTTTTTGGCGGGAAAAATTTACAAGGTATCTTACAGATTTTTCACACGGTATCTATAACGTTTTACAATGTATTTTAAAAGGTTTTACAACGTATTTATAAGGTATTTATAGGATATTAAAAATTTTACAAGCTATTTTATAAAGTTTTCCAAGTTATAAGGTTTTACAAGTTTTTATAAGGTTTTACAAAGTTATAAATACTTTATAAAACCATATAAGTATCTTGTAAAAACCTTTTAAACTCCATCGCTACTACTCCTTACATTACACTTGTAAATACTCTGTAAAACCTTTAAAATAACTTGTAAATTTTTCCCGCAAAAAAAATTGTGGAATCACTTTTCCCGCAAAAATTTTACAAGGTATTTAAAAGGTTTTACAAGTGTTTTGGCGGGAAAATTGCGGGATCACTTTTCCCGCCAAAAAATATTTTGTATTTTGTGGACCTAATTTTGTTTCAAATAAGGGTAAAATGGTCATTAAAAATTAAAAGAGGGCAAACTTAAAAATGAATTCTCAAAAGGGGCATTTTTGAAAAGGGATATTGAAAAAAGGGCATTTTTAACAATTTCTTTTTATATATTTGTGTGGTGTTTGAAAAATTAAATAAATTTGGTAGTCAATAAATCTAAAGTTGTGATGGATATTTTGTATTTTTTTTTTAACGTCTGAATTTATTATTTATTGCAAATTATGAGAACTGTTACATAGACGATTTTACAACGGACAATTCCTTCTGACCCTTATTAGATCCACGACAGACGACACCTTCTTCACTTTCTTCTTCATACTCACCTCCTTCACCTCCTTCTTTATGCTCTTGATGGATACTTCACTCTCTGCGTAGAATCCTGGCGACGGCTATAATTGTACATCGCTTGAGATCTCCTGCACACTTGCCTCCAATAATCTGCAAATTTATTAATAAATCGCAGTATCTGGGACTCGAACCCCATACCTCTGGATGTAGAAACATTAATTAACCCTTGTTCAATCAATGGGACAAGAGGACTTCCACGAATATTTTGTATTTATGAGACTTTTTCTTTAAGTAAAGACTTTATGAATTTGACGATGAATCTACACGGTTTACGGAATCTTCAGTTAATTGAGACAAATATTCCATTAAAATGTGTTTTGAGAAATTAATTAACGTTTAGACTTCTCTGTCTTTGACATTTTCTTTGCAGCGTTGATGATTTCTTCTTCACTAAAATAAGAATAATTTATTGTTTTTCATGGATTTACCTAAGATTGTATATGTACGTTGTAATTGTCAACTAAAACGTGCTACTGATATTTTGCCTATAAAGCTATATAAGTATAGGATAATTTACTGCTTTTGTCCAAAAAAGAAAGAATAATCCATTGCTTATTACTGAATTTCTTTAGTGTTATAGAACAATAATTGTACTACTTTTGTAACCTATAAATTGTTAAATCCTATTTTACCATAAAATTTTAGTGGAAGATTGTCTTCATAAATATGAAATATCAAATCAATGATCTTTTACACATCCCATTCGAATCCTCTTAGGACACCGTTTTGGTTGCGACAAAATCTTTGCTCTTTTTTTTGTTATCTTCTTTTTTTTACGCAATTATATATCTTTAGTCTTCTTTCATTTTCTTTTGGGCTATGCTAACTTTTTTTTTCTTTCCGTTTTATTACGTACCACTTCTCAAGCTCTTTCCGTTTTTTTTGGGTACATTTTTTATTTAATTTTTCAATGAATCCCAAACTATTTGTACTAAATGATCAAATGCTTCCTTTGTTGTTGTAAATTTCAATGTAATTTTAAAAATATCTTTGAACCTAATTTGTATAACTAGCTAGAATTATCTTTATATAATAAAAGGAAACACTAACACAAAACCCAAATTTTGTGGTCGCACCAAATTAAGAAATACCTTATAATATAGTATAGTTTATTCCTTCGCCTATAATAGCTTCCAAATTATTTTCGCATACCCAATATTTCATCTATGGAAGAAATTAAATAATACAAATATATGTATGCTATATAACACATTTGACATTCAAATAAATCCAATTTGTGATTTAAAAAATTTCTTTCCAAAACTGTTAGTCTGATAAAATAAGTTGCTATCTTATGTGAACTTTGACACACCATTAAAGAGCTTTAATTCTTTTACGTATATAAAGATTTGAACAAAGCGTCTGTTCAATTATAATTTCCAATTGATGATTCACATATCACACAGTTGAAAAAAAACGAATCAAATGTCTTTGGAGAAAAGAGAACATGTTAGGACAATGATTCACACTTTCACAGACATCTCCACAAGTAAAGCTAAATTTTTTCCTTGGAATAAACAGAATCCTTATCGTTAATGCACTATGGTTTTGTCCTGGATACAACAAAGTAAAAAGACTGGTCATGAATTCGTTTCGTTGTTGGTGATGGCATTTGCTTTTATGTTAAATGTGTATCTTTCCAAATTTAAACCATAAACCTTAGTAATTTCATACAAAACATCTATTGCCTATTGCAAATTGCACACCAGGGCAAATCGCGTAAATAATTTTTGTTTATGTTTTTTAGAAAATAGTTATTGAAAATAAAGATGTTTGAAATTTATACACTACTTTTAATATATATATATATATATATATATATATATACATATAAACGCGAACACATAAATTTTAATTTGAAATAAATGAGACCCTATCATCTACAACCTATTAACCTAATCCCATTTTTGATTTGGGTTAAATCCCATCTACAACCTATTAACCTAATCCCATTTTGGATAATACCTACCACCAATTGAGACCCTTTACATCTACAAGACTACAACCAAATTTGAAATAATTTGATAAAATCCCATTTTTATCATGAGAACTTTGTAGCATGTTCTAATGAGTGTTACCTTACCTATATGTTTGGTTAAACATACCAAATATTGATGGTGCTCTAAATTTGTTCAACACTAAAACAAAAAATGAGATCCACATCGATATTTTCTATTATCTGCTCGATATATATTTTCCATTAACTGACACAATTCTAATATGTAATCGACTGAATTAATAAAAAATTCCATTTTTGTGTTAATTATATCCAATGCAAAAGAAAAATTAAGTTTCAAATGAAAAACACAAGCAAGACAATGGACCACACATACACACGCACAAAGGCAAATAAAGACAGAAGAAAGAAAAAGAGAGCAAGTAAGACCAAAAATGGAAAAGAAAACAAAAAAGAAGAAGAAGAAGAAGAAAGAGATAAGAGAAAACTTTGGCATAGAAATGGAGAGGGCAAAGAGAGGAGCCCAATAGGCTAGTGTCCAACACATGCGATTACCTACAAAACCTTACCTGTCCCAAATAATTAGCTAGCTTCTAACCCTAACCAACTTTTTAAGTACTATATCCATACATACATACATAAATACATGCACATAGACATAAGTCACGTAACAACACTATTAATACACATCAACGACGTCACTATGTTATTATATCATGTCTTTATGGAATTACCAAACATTAGTTTAGTCTCAATATTATAACACCTATTGGCTCAATAAACTGCGTTAATGGATACGAGCATATGAGATATTTTACGTACTAGTTGTGGTCTACTTTTTTTTTTTTGGTCTTCTTGATAAAGACAGTAAGTGAGTAACTTACATTGTTATGATGACTTTTTTTTTTTTTTATAAACCCTATCGGTTGATCCGGTTAGTTTCGGTAGAAACACACCGAAGTGCTTCAGAGTGGACTTCTCTCCGAAGGACCACCACACTGTCTGTCCCGAGTTTGGAATGCTTTCCGACTAATGTCCTGAGTTAGTTTCTTCAAACATTTCCTCAATTCTCAATTACCACTGCATCACAGCTGTGTGGGCTTTATAATGATTTTTTGGGTCATACAGTTTTAAAATAGTTATGTAGTGAAAAATAAGATTAAAAATACATTTAACCAAACATTTAGTTAAGACTTAAGAGGAAGAGGGAAGACCAAGCTAAGAGGCAAACTAGCTCATTATTTAGAGATAAATCGTTTATTTTCGGTATCCGAATGGCGAATACTATTATTATATTCAAAGTCAAATTAGTTTATCTACTATATATATATGTATTTTAATTTCTACTTTGCTGTTGCTAAATTTCGTTCCAACTTCCAAACTATAATTTTTAGTTCTTACTGATGAGAATTTTATTTTCTCAAATTATAATATTACTAGGTAAGAATAATTCGCATTGTATAAACCTTTTAATAAAAAATAAAATAAATTCGTGTGGCTTATTTTACACCCAAATATGAATGTATATTTATTTTACACCCAAATAGCCATATTTATTTTAAATACCGAAAAATACCTATTAGATAATACGGTTTGTATAACCAAATTTTTTATTTCTTTCTTCCAAATTCCAAAAAAATTCTAACTACATGAGTTTTAAAGTTATTCGAAACCAAACCGAATCTAAGGAAGCCCAACATATTAAACAGGCCCAATACCAAAGCCTTAAGAGCTCCGACCTCAATCTTAAACTCGGTCAATTCAATTTTACCAACTCAATCGAACCGGACCGGTTTACTTCACGACTCGCTCTTGTCGTCTTCTTCCTCTGCAAATCCCACACACAATTTCATATTCATCTCCAATGTTCAATCTCATCGAAGATCACAACAATGGTTCCCTTCATTTCCAAATCAAAACCCAGTAGCTTCTTCTGTGCTTGAAACAAGGTACGACAAATATGTTCAATACATACACAAATTCAGTTCTATGGCCGATTCGAAGTAGAAATCACCAAGATTACTGCTCTTTGCTCACTGAGAGATCTGAAAGTTACCAACTTTCAAAAGCCTCTACATCGTCGAGATGTTACTGTGTTAGTTCTCGCTCAAGTTGTTGCTGTTGTTGTTCAACACCATCTTCTTCTTCATTTGTTAAGCCTAAGGTATTGATAAACCCTGGATTTGTGCTTTATGGGGTTAGACAATCTACGCTTATTCAGTGGCCTTCGTTTCAAAGGAGGTTGCTTGTGGGTGGAGGGAGACTTATGGGTTGTGAGGTTTATTCTCCTTGTGATAGTATAAGAAGGAAAAATCGGAGCTTTAAGCTT
>NW_003302554.1:13317461-13319898 GCF_000004255.2 Arabidopsis lyrata subsp. lyrata
GATCGAATGTGATTAAGGAGATGTGAAGTTACAGGAAAGATATGATTGTGAACATTGTGGGAGGATAAAGAAACGTTCTCAGCTGGAAAGTGAATCTCGGCGTGGTTCTAAATTGGTTACTGGTGAGTATATTGAAGAAAGAGAAGTTCGGCCTAGAAGAACAAAGAGTTTGAGTTGTTCGTCGTATTATTCCCTTGCTTCTTCAAGGGAGTTTGAGAGTGATACTGAAAATCAGGAGGAGGATGTGGAAATTAGTCGTGAAAAAGTGAGAAGATCAAAGAAGAAAATTGTTGACCAGTCAGCCAAAGGATTGAAATCTAGAAAGGAAGCCTCTCTGATGCATTTGAGGAAAAAAAGAGATGAGAGCTCTAATGGAGTGGATTCAAGGTATCAGAAGCAGGTTTTTGAGGAAGGGGAAAATTCAAATCAGGCAGTGACTTTGAACCAGAGAAGAAGAAAGAAGTTTAGTCAAACTGGTAATAGAGTGTCTGAATCGACGGGAAACTATGAAGAAGATATGGAAATTCATGAGATCCATGTCAACAATGCAGAGACTAGTTCTCAAAATCAAAAGCTCATTGGTGAAAGGGAGGACTATAGAGTCCACTCAATTCGTAATGATTCTGGAAACGATAACATTGAGAGTTCTCAGGAGCAATTGAAGGAAAGATCGGAGACTCGTTATAGCAGTGAGGATAGAGTATCTGGATTGCGAAGAAGAACCAAATATAGCAGTAGCCAGGAGGAAGGTATAAATGTGCTCCAAAATTTTCCAGAGGTGACAAATAATCAGCAACATCTAGTGGAAGAAAGGATATCTAAGCAAGCTGGTAGGAGAAGGACTACTGAACACTATTCTGAAAGTTCAGAAATTCATGACATAGACATCAGAAATACATATGTCTCACAAAGCGAAGACCAGATTAGTAACCAAGAAATACATGCTGGCTTGGTTTCTGGTTTGCAATCTGAAAGGAAGCAGCAAGATTATCATATTGAACATAATCCCTTGCAAAAGACGCAATCTGACAGAACTTCTGTGTCTGTATCTCATACCAGTGATGCAGTAAGGTATACTGAAATTCAGAGAAAATCTGAGAAGAGGCTGATTGGTCAAGGAAGTACTACGATTGTGCAATCGGACAGCAAAGTAGAAAAAAGTGGTGCTTGGAAAGAAGGCTCTAGGCTAGATCAGGCTAACTCGAAACAAGAAGATCAAACGACCTTAGGGTTGCAAAGTTATCAGTCAAAGCTATCTGAAGAGGCCTCAAGTTCACAATCATCTTTGATGGTCTCGCGAAACAAATTACAACTGGTAGATCTGGTTTCCGAGGAAATGCAAGGATCTGAAACAACACTGATTCCTCCTTCTTCTCAGCTGGTAAGCAGAAGATCAGGACAAAGCTATGGAACTGGTGGAGTTTCCATTCAAGAGATTTCCCATGGAACTTCAGAAATTGGTAATCCCACAGCCTTTGAACATCCAAGAGCAGGAGCTTCTTCTGTTAATAGTCAGTCTGCTGGACAACTGATGGGATTTACATCACATGAAGATGCTATGGGTTCTGCTCATCGGTTGGAACAGTCATCAGAGAAATACGTTGGGGAGTTTTTGAAAAGGGCCACACATGAAGTTATAAATCCAGAGACTGAGGAGCAAAGAGCTGAAAGCAATCAATTGAAGAGGCGGGACTCAAGGCGATCATCTGGTGGTTCAGGAGCAAAGGGACCTTCAGATGAAATGTGGGTAACGGATTCTGCTCAGGGAACTCCTCATTCAGGAGCCACAGAAGGCAATGCAGCAGAGGGGAATGTTGTTTTCAAAAGAAATGGTAGGTCCTTGTGGAATGTTATAGCTGATATTGCTCGGCTTAGGTGGGGCTCCCGAGCTGGAAGCCCTGACTCGAGTGCAAAGCCCGCTGAAAAGAGTTCACCCAACGAGTCAGTTAGCAGTGCAACATGGTTTTCTGGACGTGAGCATGACGGAAGCAGTGATGATAACACAAAAGGGGATAAAGTTTTGCCACAAGAAGCTCCTTCACTAAATCAGTTGGAGGTTGGTCAAACTTCTCCTAGAAGCCAATTTGAATATTCCGGCACTACAAAACTGAAGCAGCGATCTGAACAGCATGAAGGTGTGGTATCATCGCCATCTTCCACTATATTAGAGGGTGGCTCAGTATCCAATCGCATATCTTCCACATCTGGTAATCAAATTGTTGGTGTGGATGAAGAAGAAGGCGGAAACTTTGAGTTCCGTCTTCCTGAAACAGCTTTGACAGAGGTGCCAATGAAACTGCCTAGTCGAAACCTGATAAGATCTCCTGCTATCAAGGAACCTTCAGAATCTAGTCCCACCGAGGCACCCAGTGATCAAAATGTTACTGTGGGAGAAGGAAGACGCTATCCTGGAATGGATGCAGGTCAAAATCCGTTA